>NW_015386095.1:1002657-1025634 GCF_001527695.2 Protobothrops mucrosquamatus | reverse complement strand
GGGGGGGGGGGGGGGGGGGGGGGGGGGGGGGTTTGGCTTAACATTCCCACCGCAGTGTGTGGAACTCACAGACAGGAGAAACAGACAACACAAATGCACAAAGTCAATGTTCTAATGCTTTTTCTTCACAAGTGGTTTGATCATGCCTGCTTGTTCAGAACTTCTAAAAATAATCATAAGGACCCATTAATATTTTATAGCGGTTTCTTACCCTGTTCATGACCTCTTCCATATCTCTGCTCAGTTGATTTATATTCTCTCATTTTGGAGCAAGAAATGGGGGGGGGGAAGGATTAGGATGATAAAATAGCCCTGAAGACATTTGGTGGTTTTTTTAATCTGCACTTAACATGAAAGTGTCAGCAAATCTCTATTTAGGATGAACCTTTACTGTTAGACTTGACTTCTGAAAAAGTAGCTTTGATTTCTATTATGGTGGGATCCAGGTTCTTTGATAGAGTGCCTGGTAAAACGTAACTGCATGGAAGGCTGAAGAGCACCACCCTAAGAACTGGTAAGAAAAGCATTGTTAAACTAATGCTTATCATATGAAGGAACATTCTTCCTGAAGTTTTCTTTAATTTGTAATTAACTTAGGTATTAGAAGTGATCTGCATATAAAATATAACATCAAAACAGTAACAGTTATTTACAAAGCTTATATATATATGTTTTTCAAAATTTGGATTGCTAACAAAGAATTAAGGGAGTACTGAGATAGCTATTTCTAACTCCCTTAATTCTTTGTTAGCAATCCAAATTTTGAAAAACACATATGATGTCGCAGTTAAGCGACTGCTGCCCGTGGATGGCTCTGGATTGAGCTGATGCAGGCAAAAAGACTTCTCTCTCTCCCATATTTAGGCTGACAGGGTGGGCCAGGTTAATTTATTGTAGCCAATATCGGAAAGAATCCAATAGCAATTTTTCTAACTAACAGTGTCAAAGATATACACTTTTATGAGCTGTAGCTTACTCCAGATGCATGGAATTGTTACATTGGAATAAAATTTAAAAACAGAAGTAGAACTGAGGGAAGAAAGGGTGGTTATGTTACATATGAAACAATTAGCCATTGTAGTGTTAAAAGCTCTTTTAAACCCTCCAAGTGTACCTTTTGCTGAACTCTGCATCACAACTGAATTTGTTCTGCAACAGACATGCTTAACTCACAGAATTAAGCCAGGCATTCAGGAGTCTGAACTACTCACTCAACCAATAGACAAAAGAGCCAGATCAATTCCTAGAACCAGACTACAGAAACAGAAATTCACTGGTTGTCACCTACAGCTCTTGCCACTCAAGCTACAACCATAATGACAATAATAATAATAATAATAATAATAATAATAATAATAATAATAATAATAATAAAGTTGGAAGGGACTTTGGAGGTCATCAAGTCCAACCCCCTGCTCAGGCAGGAAACCCTATACCATTTCAGACAAATGGCTGTCCAGTTTCTTCTTAAAAACTTCCAGTGTTGGAGCATTCACCGCTTCTGGAGGCAGGTTGTTCCACTGGTTAATTGTTCTGTCAGGAAGTTTCTCCTTAGTTCTAGGTTGCTTCTCTCCTTGGTTAGTTTCCACCCGTTGCTTCTTGTCCTGCCTTCAGGCGCTTTGGAGAATAGCTTGACTCCCTCTTCTTTGTGGCAACCCCAGAGATATTGGAACACTGCTATCATGTCCCCCCTCGTCCTTCTCTTCATTAAACTAGACATACCCAATTACAAGGACAGTGCCTTTTCTCAAATCCGGATGGCATTCTTCTACACAAATTGCCATATTTGCATACAATCACCTTGAAACAGATTCACACAAGTGATAAGAACAATGAGGTTAACATGAAAACCAGACCCTTCAACAAACCCAGATAGCTACTTTGCCCCTTCCCCTATATTTATACTAACAGCTACATCACAGGTCCCCACAATTTCTCACACAAAATTAGAATAAGTTCCCATCTCGTGCTCCTCTTCCAATGCTGTTATCTGCCAGCATTGTTCCTCTGCATCTACTCTGGAGAAAGTCAAATGTTTTGCAAAAGAATCAACAGGCTCAAGTTTGACATCTGTTCTCAGCACAATGCAAAGAACAGCAGAGCCAGGACACATCATAGATTTCAAAGTTGTCATTTTACAATAAAATGATGTCAGGATCAGAGAGTGAGTCCACCAAACTGACATCTCTAAAGTTTTCAAGCTATCTTAGAAGACCCCAACAAATAGGTGTTTGACACATTACAATTGCTAATTGATGAAGTTCTCCAAATCTGTCTCACACCTAACATGCAGTTACATATCCATCCTTTTCAAGTTCTACACCAGTTGACCCACTCCTGGTGTCTGATGAAGTGAGTTACACCTCATGAAAGCTTCTGCCCCTTAATATATATATATTTTTTTAGTTTGAAACGGTGCTGCCAGATTGATGATTTAAGGGAAATGTGGCAATTTCTAACTGGAAGCCTTTATAGTATAGTGCAGGGATAGGCAACCTCGGCTCTTTTATGATTCATGGACTTCAACTCCCAAAATTCCTGAGTCAGCATAGCTATGCTGACTCAGGAATTTTGGGAGTTGAAGTCCATGAGTTATAAAAGAGCCGAGGTTGCCTACCCCTGGTATAGTGTAAATAGCACATGAATTATCTCGTTAGCCTCACATGAGCAGGACAGGAGCTACGGATTGTATACACATGAATCTGAGATCACTGGAAGTATCTGAATGTACAGGTAGTCCTCAACTTATGACAATTGAGCCCAAAATTTCTGTTAAGTGAGACATTTGTTATAAGTGAGTTTTGCCCCATTTTACGACCTATCTTGCTACAATTGTTAAGGAATCACTGCAGTCATAAGTTAGTAACCCAGTTGTTAAGTGAATCTGGCTTCCCCATTGACTTTGCTTGTTAGAAGGTTGCATAAGATCACATGACCTTGAGACAGCAACGGTCCTAAATATGAACCAGTTGCCAGGCATCTGAATTTTGATCACATGATCATGGGGATGCTGCAAGGGTTGTAACTGTGAAAAAATGGTCATTAAATCACATTTTCAATGGTGGTGTAACGGTCACTAAATGAACTGCTGTAAGTTGAGGACTACCTGTTTAGCATAGTGCAAATAGCACATGAATTATCTCTTTAGCCTCACATGGCAGGACAGGAGTTGCGGATGGTATAACCTCGAATTTGAGGACCACTGGAAGTATCTGAAGATGTGCATGAATGGTCTGATTTTATGCGGGAAGATTAGTAAGATATCCGGTTTCAATAAAGCTTCAGCCGGCTGTTTCACAAATCCGCACTAACAATAACAAGTCAGCCATACGCGCCTCTTGCAGAAGCCGTTCTTGGTCCGTTAGTTCCTGAAACCAGGTCTGGCAAGGCCACAACGAAGATGTAAAGGCGTTCGCACGTTTACCGCTACACTGCAGGCAGCAATGCAACTGCCGGGCAGATTTTCATGGCTAAAAATATCTTCGTGCGTATCAGCAGGTCGAGCCTCCAAGTGCTAGTAGCTCAGCCACCTGCAGTCCCAGCGACCACCTCTAGTTCTCGATTAAGGCATCCTTACCAGACTGTCTCGAAGAGGGTCCACGCGTGCAACGATTGGAACGCGGGTGCCATAACAACGACGCGAATTACGCCAAAAGAATTCAGTTGGGCAGCTTGTGATTGGCCAAATCACTCTGGGCGGTCGTCCTTTTTCAGCCCCGCCCGCGGGAAGGCTTCGATTCCTGCTCTGTCTTTGATGTCACCAGTTTGGCAGGTTCGCTCGTCCGCTTGCTCGTTTTTTATTAGCGCATTTTTTTATCCCGCTTTTTAGACTGGTTTCTTGTGTCCCTAATAGCGGCTGCTAGTGATAAAGGGGAAATAATGTTTTATCTTTGTCTTTTTTTTAAGGAGGCAAATTCCTGGCCTTGGATTTTAGACAGATATGCTTAAATAGTCCAGCTGCTCCAAGTTTAACTTGCTAATTTCTTTCTCTCAGACTCCTCACTGCTTTGTATAATAAGTTTATAAACTGGACTAAGTTCAAAAGGTTTCCTAAAATGGCCTGGCACATTTACAACTCTATTCTGCTTATTTTCTGATATCAAGAATAACAACTACACAGCAAGCAGAAGTTCAGGAAGCACATCTATTATCAATACAACTCACACTGGTGCATTTTCCTAGTTAGCTTTCATAAAGTACAAATATCTCCCATAAGATTATAAGCAATGTCCTGATGGATTGGATCCTGGCTGTTTAGTTCAATATCCTGTTCTTATAGTGGCCAACCAACCACCTAAGGGAGACCCCTGGCCTCCTTGCAGACAGCTGTCCTGCTAAGGAAGATGTAGTGGTAGAGCTTCAAAAAACATCTGTCCTGAAGGACACTAAGTTAGGTGCTTCCTCTCCAGAATCATCTTCACCTTCCAAACTGTGAAGGGAATATTGAAAAGATGGTGTTAGTAAAGATAGGTTTTTGCTCCATCAAACATAATAATTATATATATGGAGCTTAAAATAAAAAAGACCCCAAAATGTCCTTGGATCGAGTGGAGGAGGCAACTGTTCCTCATCAGAAGAAATCTGCTGCCTATCAGCACCATTGCCTATTGGCAGACGATTCTCCCCTGTGTCTGTGAAGGCAGGCAGCTCTTTGGCTGACCACCTCTCCTAATGCCTGAGGGGCCTGGGACAGCATCGTCCTCAACCCCTGGCCTCTCCAAACATGCCAAGGGAGACGTGCCATCCCTGTTGGAAGATCTCGGTTCCATCTCCTCCTCCAAACCAGGCTTCAATGGGGCCATGACACATACCATCTCTTCAGAACTTGGGGCATAAACTGGGATTTCCGGGAAAGCTCCTAAAAGCAAGTCAAAATAATCCTGAATCAGAAAGGGATCTCTTCTTGAATTGCTTTTTTTTTTGTCTCAAGCTGCAGTTACCTGATTACAGGTAATCCTCGACGTACGACCACAATTGGTCCCCAAATTTCTGTTGTTAAATGAGACATTTGTTAAGTGGGTTTTGCCCCATTTTATGACCATTCTTGCCACAGTTGTTCAGTGAAGCACTGCAGTTGATAAGTTAATATCCCAGTTGTTAAGTGAACCCAGCTTCCCTATTGACTTTGCTTGTCAGAAGGTTGCAAAAGGTGATCACATGGCCTTGGGACACAGCAACAGTCAAAAGTGAATCAGCTGCCAAGCATCTGGATTTGGATTACATGATCATGGGGATGCTACAAAAGTCATAACTGTGAAAAACAGTCACCAATCACATTTAGTATCCTTATTAGTACCCTTGGCCCACTTGCATTGCTACCTGAAATTGGCCTGATCCCAATGAATTTCATCCAAAAGGCTTCCCTTTGTCTCCTAACCCACCAAAAGCACATTAAACACAGAGCTATCACCAAAGCATTCCTTTCAATATGTATTTCCCATAGTGTACTTGCTTGCTCTCTTGTAGTCTCTTCCTAGCCAATAAGTATAAATACAAACATTAATTTGTTGCACTCTTACCACTCTGTTTTCATCAATCATATCAAAGAAAACAATTTAGGAGGGGTCTAGCTGTTCTTGGCAGCTTCAAGTCATAGTTTGGGATTGCTTCTTGTTACTTTCATCAGTTATATTTTGATCTGGTTTCTAGTATGTCCTTGTTTCAGCCCACCAGAATGTATTGGTACATTCTCTAAGTACTAGTATGTTCAAACAGAATGTATATTTTTTATAAAACTTGAATATACATCATATGGCTGATCAAACTCAATATTCATTATGATTGCTTATGAAAGTTATTGCTAGGCAAGCCTGCAAAGAAGTTATATGCTGTTCAAGCCTGGATTTGCTCTGGTTCATCCAGCCCTTGGTTCCTATCTATCCAAAGTACCTTTTCAACATTAGTTACAGTTAATACAAAGGTTATTTTTTAAATTATTGATGTTTCTTTTCCATAGATATTTATGACATGAAGAAACTTCTGTTGATTGATGCTGATTGTGGTGTTGATGACGCTCAAGCTATAATGATGGCTCTTGCAAATCCCGGTGTAGAAGTCCTGGGGATTACTTGCACTTATGGGAACAACCTATTGGAAAATACATCTAGAAATGTGCTCCGTGTGTTACATGTTTGTAATAAGCTTGAGGTAATTGCCCCAACTGAACAATCCAACACATTCGGCATAGCACTGTGTATGGGACTCACAAAATCAGATCTTGGCATGTGAGACTGGTGTTTATTTGCTTATGTGTAAGAATCACTTTACGCATAAGACAAGGGTGGCTGCACCACTAATTTTCAAAAAGTGGTTCCTTGCCTTTTATAAAAAGATATTGATGCAGCTGTTTTAACTATGGATATGATCTCTTGGGTAGGGTTAAATCAACTTCATGGTTTGCGGTAGAAATTATTACCACTATGACATTACTAGATGTGTTCTAGTTTTGATCTGAAGTGGAAACTTTAATGTATTTATTTGCTTAGTTTCATACTAGTCCATGTAGGATTTTCCAGGTTGTGGAAGAACACAATTATTACTTAGCAATATTACAGGCCCTTGTGCTGCTTTCCTTCCCTACCATTTGACCTTCTCCCCAGCAACAGCATGACAGAGTTGCCCAGAAAACTGTAACTTGACACAGATCTGGGAGATGATGGAAGGAGAATGGAGGAGATGTGTGTTTTGGACCTCTGCAACCATCAGCAAACAGAATATAGCAACCAAATGAAAGAAGATGTTTTCCCTTCAGAAGAAGTGAATGGTTCAAAAGAGGGGAAAAGAGGAGTCCAGGGAGACAAAGCACTCATATGTCACTTTTGTCTGGGGTTTTTTCTCTCCAAAATAAGATATTTTTATTTTGGTCCTCTATACAGATGTAGAAATGTTTTTAAATGCGATAAAATAAGCAAAGATAAATCATGAATTTGACTAGCTTGAAATAAAAAAAATGGATGGCTGGACTCATGGTGCAATTAAATTATTTGACATTGTTATTTAATTTCAGGGGGATCAATAGCTGTTCTTTAACATTCATATTATACTGGCATCTTTTCATATATAGATTCCAGTTTATCCTGGTGCTACTGCTCCTCTACTTGGTGGGCCTGTGACAGGGGCACTGTTCCATGGCAAAGATGGATTGGGTGATGTTCCTGATCCTAATGCACCAGGAACAGAACTTCTGCAGAAAGAAAATGCTGTGACCGCAATATTAAGAATAGTGAATGAGCGACCAGGTCAGGTGAGATGATAAAGGTACCATAAATATTTATCATAAATGTGTAATAGAATAAGGTCTCCATGTTCCCCAGATCTGAATTCCATCACAATATTTTTAATAGGGCTGCAAAAATCCACATGGCCAGTACATGGCAACAATATTTTTTCTGTATCTCTTTGCTTGCAACTTGTGGTTGTCTAGAATTTTCAGCCCAGGTATTACTTTCATGCTGCCTGACATTCAAAGACTTGGGATGGATAAATGGATAGATATGGAAGATAAGGCAGCCCTACTGTTAACATAAGAAACCTAGAAAGAAGAAACAGAGGCATCAGAACAAGGACAAAACTGTGCTGTACCAAATGGAATTACAGTAGATTCCTTATGAGTATAGCAAAATATGTTTTGACTTTCAGTTCAAGATTTATTCATATATTATTTCCAACTGGACCCAAAAAATGTGATCACATATTGTCTCTATAGCAACAGTTTGATCTGAAGAAGTGAGGCCTAATCAACCACAGAAAAATTAATATATTACAGTTATGTGTTATTAATAATATTCAATAAATAAATTTATCTTTAGATATCTCTGGTTGCTCTTGGTCCATTGACGAATATAGCACTAGCAGTAAAAATGGAGCCATCACTTCCCAAGAAACTTAAAAATTTGTTCATCATGGGAGGAAATACTGAATGTAAGTGAACACAAGAGGACCTGTTTGACATGTTTATATCTGTCTAATTTGGCAGATCCATGCTTAAAATTCATTTTAACCTGTTTGTTCATTTTTATGGGGAAAAAAACCCTAATCATACTACCTAATTCTGGCTGTTTAGACAAAGCCTAAACTTTAAATGCTTTCATTCAAGCTTTCTCCCAAGTAAGTATACAAGGGTGTGTGTCCTAAGCAATATTTTAACATATATTGAGTAATAGGATAAAGTGGAATAATCATAGCAGTTATCCAAGGAAGTAATTCATGATGCACGTGGCTATCACAACCAAATTATGCCTAACTTCATCTTATGTGATGATAGAATTACATCATTAGGGGCATACTATAGTCATAGTATATCTGGACCTCAGCAAAGCTTTTGACAACTTGCCTTGTGATATTCTCCTTCATGGAATAGCAAAATATGGCTAGAAAGTGCTACTATTTAATGGACACAGCTTAATGACTGTACTTAAAGAAAGTGCATCAATGGCTCCAGTTCAGCCTGAAGGGAAGTATTGGGTGGAATGCCATAGAATTCTGTTTTGGGTGCTGCTGTTTAGCATTTTTATCTATGAATTTGATGAGGGAGTTGAGGGGACTCTTACTAAATTGCACAAAGCTGGGAAAGTTGAATTATATTAAATGAAAGACAATTCAAGAAGGGCTAGATAGGCTTGAAGTGCAAATTGAAATGAATAGGGTGAAAATGAATGTAGAGAAATATAAATTAACAGTGTGATGCAGTTGCTGAAAAGGCATATACTATCTTGAGTGCATAAACAGGAGCATAAGAGTTTAGATCATGCAAAGTAACTGTTCTATCCTGCCAGTCAAACCCTATTTGGGGAATTATGCCCTGTTCTGGGCATCACAGTTCAAAGAAAGGGTAACGACAAATCAGACAAAGTTCAGAGAAGGCTACTAAGGCTCCTGAGATGCTAAGAATCTGGAAACCAAGTCTTACAAGGAACTTATATAAGGGATCTCAGTATGTTTAGAGAAAATACATTTGAGAGAAAATATTAATTTGGTCTTCATATATTTAAATGGAATCCAACTGAACATGGTATGTATTTATTCTATATTGCCCAGACCAGAATCAGTGGGTTAAAATACAAAGAAAGATTCCAATAAAGGAAAATATTTGTAACTCAGGGTTGAAATGAGGGGTCCTTGGTGCTCTCTGAGCTTTGTTGTTTTCTTGCAGACATTTCATTACCCAAACCCAAACATTAGTGCTAGTAAGGAGTAGGGTTTGCTCTCAGATTATATTCTAGTGGATTGCCCTGTCTGTTGGTGGGAGTGGTCTTGGTGGTTCTTTGGTTGGACTGTTTATTGCAAGCTTGTTTGGCAGTTCCTTGTTTGGGGTAATGCTTGCTCATTGATTGTTGGTCTGATGTTAATCTTGGAGTTAATCTATGCTGATCTAGATGCTGATTGTTGATGGAGAGGTGCTTAGGTCTTTTTGTTCCCTTTTGGCTTGTTGATTGTCTGTTTTGCATAGATTCATTCCAATGCATCTACTGCAATAATTCTAAAAAAACTTTGTCTTTGTTTCCTTTAGCCAGAGGAAATGTTAAAGTGTGTGGAGAATTCAATTTTGCAACTGATCCTGAAGCTGCTTACATTGTCTTAAATGAGTACACCTGTCCAATGTATATTGCAGCCTGGGAGTTCACCTGTGCCTGCTCACTGCCCTGGGTAAGATAATTCTCTACTCTTTTGTCTGTGCTGGGAATTAGTTTTACTGAATTCATTCTGTGTAGATAGGTAGGTTAATTAAACTAGGTTGCATAGGCTCATTCTACTTGCTTCTGGAATGGCATGCAGCCTCTGTTGTTAGGAAGGTCAAGCAGAGTAGCAGCTGATTCCCAAAGATCTACCAAAAAAGATAAGTGACCAATCAATGCTGGGGAATGGAGAGGAAGGTGTGAGACCCAGTGGGATGGGAAAGCAGGCTCAAAACAGGATGGGATGGAGAAAACAGACAGTTGGTCTTAAGGGCAGGGAGATTGCCAAATGCCAATATTTTTTCACATGACCATTGAATGAGTACTTGTTTTTTTAAGTGCATCAAGGAAACATATTGAAGACTTCTAGGCTAATAACTTCAACATTCATCATAGCCTTACATTCAACCATTGTATTATTTTATTGTGATCAGCTGTTCTGCAGGCTTTTAAAGTGCAGTGAAAAGTGTAGAGAATATTAGGATTTTTTATTAGGAAAACTAGTTGATGCTTTATAGCAGTGGCCTCCAACCTTTTGGGCACTAGGGACAGGTTCTGTGAAGAGAGGGTTTTACCATGGACCCGAAGGGCCCTGGTTTCTGGCATGCAACAGACCGGGAGTTGGGGAACCTTGTTTTTTAGCTATCAATAATACTTATATGTATTTTGTTCAATTTCACCAACTCTAGTTGGCTTCCACAAAAATATAATTAAAATTATAAAAACAATTGATTGAAAACATTTGTTATTGTATACCATTTATCAGAAAAAGAAATCTCCTGTTGTAAAGCATCCCCACTCATTCTAAATTCATTTTTGAAAAACTCGCAGAGATGCACATTTAAAGGATTCCCAAACAGGCAACAATCCCAAAATTGTGTTCCTTTCCACACTCAGCACCTTCACTGGCTATTTAAGAACACATGCTACATTGATTTATCCACTGCATTGAAATTAAGAATCTTTGATATCAGTGCGTATTATAATCTTCTTCTCTAATTTGGAATAATAGGGCTTTGTTTCTTTTTTTTTCCTCCCCAAGGTTTTACTAGGGCTTTTAGGTGTTTCTTTATCACAAATTCTTGTCTGCTGTCCAAGAATTTAAGGCAATGCACATATTTTCTCTGACATGGCAGCCTTGTGAGATATCATAGTCTGAGAGACAGTGACTGTTTTAAAGTCTTCCAATTAGCTTCTGAAATTTAAGTCAGATCTTCCCAATTCAGTCCTAAATCCTAAAGACTATACCATTTTGGCTTCTATTGGAATGTTGTAATACAGGCTTGGATACTGCATCTAATGTCTTGATTCTCACTTTAGCCTTTTTTTTCCCCCCAACATCTTTCCTGTTCAATATGCTTCAATGAGTCAGTCTTCCCATAATCTTATAAATGTTATTGCAGGTACAAAAGGCAAAATAGGTAAGATGTTTTTATAGGAAGGTTTCGCCCCCTTCATATTCATTGAAAATCTTTTCCTTTTTGTCTTTCTTGATTTCATTTATTATTTTTTGCCTCTTAAGATCTCATAATTCTCCTGGCAAAATCCATTTTACCAAATCTTTTTTCTTGTCCTCAAACTTATTTTGTAATCTTAAAGTGTAGTTTGTCTTTTCCATGTCCAGAGTTCCCTGTAAAAAAAATTTCCATCTGGGTTAAGTCATATTTCCTAGTATTGTTAAATTCCATCTTGAAATGTCTCTCCTCTGTCTCATAATCAGTTGTCTATTTTCTCTGCTCACTCTCTATTTTTATTTTCTGAGAGTTTTTATGTTGTAAAGTTAAATTGGAGATGTGTTCATTTATGTTTTCAAGGTTATGTTTAATTTCCTCGTGCTTTGAGATTATTATTATTTGGATTAGTTGCAACATAGCATAGATCTCCTTCTGGAAAGTATTTGTTTTTTCTTGATATATTCTTTCTGCAGATCTCTGGTTTTCCATGATAGCCAAAAATCAGGGTTTTCCTTTCTCTGCAGATGGCTTTAGAGTTACAGTTGAGTTAGTATTTGTAATCCAGAAAGGTCAATTCTTTTTTTTTTAAGTTTATAATTCTCACTTTATAGAAAGCCCAAGATGTTTCCTTTTTTTGTCACAGTTGTTCTTTGTTATTAAGACATTGAAGGTCACCAAGATCAAATTTATCTTTTCCTGGGCCTTGTCAGTCTCTGTAGTAGAGAAGCTGTTGTAATATTTTTATCACCACTAGATGTCAGGACCAATTCTTTTGGTAATAAACACTTATTTACTTCTGTTTTGATGATATAAAAGGAAAATCTTAACAGATTCCACCGATTTTAAACTTATCCAAATTAAGTCTTATTTTTTTTATTTCAATATATTTCTATTCCCCTGAAAGGTTTAATTTGCCACTTCCATCTGCAGCAGGGTGGGGCAAAAGTCCCCCTTTTCATTTTCAGAGGCTTTTTGCTTCTTGGGGTTTTTCTTTTCTTTTTTTTTACAGGAAATCAATTTCTAAATAGAAGAGAGAAAATCACTGTTCTTACCCAAAATTCCAAACACATTGTTTACAGTCAGCTTGAAGGAGTACTTTTGGACTTCGGTTGCTTGTAGCTTGAGCTAAACTCAGAAGTTGAGCTACCCTCTTCTCCTGCCAGTTTCTGGAGGGCTTTTCCCAAACTGATCGGATTGACCACCGTCTCTCCGCAATCGATGGGACTTCTCCTCTTCTGTGTTGCCTCTACAGAGCAACTTCAGGCCCATTTAGGGTCCCCTGGCAGGCAGAAATCAGCTGTAGGGAGCGGAGCCCTGTGATCCCTCGGCTGCTGAACTACTATGCAAAACCAGAAGTCCCCCATGAAATGTTTTTAAATGCATATGTACATACACCCATACACTATAGAAATATTGCTATAAAAATTTTGCAAAGGTTTTGTATTGTCTTTGTACCTTTTTTTTAATAAAACATCTCCTAAGGCAGAACATTTTATTAATAAGTTAGCAGTTCATCTTTTATTGGATTTATGCTCTCTATAGTAGTAAACTTATTTTTCCTGTTTGGGAGGCTTGCAGGGCAACATGGTTGTTTTAGGCTTGCCTCAAAGTCCCTGAAACAAAATGCGGGCAGAAAATCCAAGCCTACTTATTCCAGTGACATAACATTATTGGGTCTGCTTCTTTTGGCTTCTAGCAAGGTAGATGTGACTCCTCCAGGGTGATTGCCCATTGATCTCCCCCCCCCTTTTTTATCAGATAATTCCCTCTTTGGCTGGTTTTTAATGTTCAACATTGTTCTTTCCTTCCTAGGAATTCTACCATGAATGGGTAAATCAGAATACTGAGAAAGCCAAGTTCATGAAGAAAATATTTGCTCATTCTTTAAAAATCGCAAAGCCTCATTTAGGCTTTGTTTCTTGCGACTCTTATGCCATGGCTGCTGCCATTGATGAAAACTTTGTCACGGAAGTCACAGTAATTGGCGTAAGTGTTGAGCTTAGTGGCTGTCTAACCAGAGGAATGATGGTAATGGATTGGTCTGATCATCTGAAAAAGGAACACAAAGCATTTGTAATGAAAAACTGTGATTTAGAGAAATTCCAGGGGCTTATGATGGATGCTTTGAAATAAAATGGGCTTATGAGGTTCTATTCCAAATATTTACTGTATGTTGTTATTACTACTGGGCAAACCAAGGTTTGCCTGAAATACTATAATAGCCTCCCATGCAAAAGGTTCTAATGGAATTCTTTTCTAATTGTTCTGAAGTATAAAATAATCTTTTAACATTTTTGCCAGCATGAAAAATACACTTTGAACTTCTTTTTCTCTTCCTTTGCACTACAATCAACTGAATCCTATTCACTGAGTTCTCTATAGTCATGAACTCTTCAGGACGATAAGAATTATACATCCCTAGAAAGTGTTCAGGAAAGGGGTCCTTTGAGCAAACACTATAAATTTAAAAATAAAATAATGTCTCCAGCATGATGTCTATCCTCTGAAGCACTACAAGATGTTGATACAGGCACCATTTGATCAATATTATATTTTTTCTTAAAAATCTAAAAATAATACAGTCAATTTTAATGGAAATATGGTATTCAGTTTGCTTGGGTGGATAAAGCATTCAGTTACAATTTACAATTTATAAAAGCTGTCTTAAAATAAAAGAGCACATGATAAATAGCGGAGAATACTTTGATACATTCAAATTATTTCATTTGGTACAAGTTAGAAACAAGGATAGTGCAGAAAATGATGCTGCATATCCATGGTGATGTTGCCACAGATATCTTCCTGTGGTGAGATTAGCAAATGAGAGGACTGACATTCTAAAGGAGATTGTCCCTTCTACTAAGACTTGGGTAGATCAGTATGATTCCATATCTATAACTGAATCCCATTTTTAGTACACTAGTTGGCATATAACTGCTTGTGTTATAGCTGTCTTCTGCTTCCAATTGAAATTTTCAATAAATGCCATTGGTAGGAGAAGCATATCCTACTTTAAAACTAATATCTGTTAATAAAACAATGGCAACATTACTGTATAATAGCATGTATTTTCAGTTAGCAAATACTTTTCTTATGCACTTTTTGGTGATATTATTATTACTAGCCATAGAAGACACTCAACAAGACTTGTTGTAATTATTTGTAGAACTATCATTATGCCAAGTTGAATGTTGTTATGATCTAAGGAACAATTTTCAAGATAATCAAGGTATGCCAATGGAAAATGTGAAAGATCTGAGTGGCTCAAAAAACTCCTTTATTTGAAATAATTGATTTTTCACTACACAATACGATTTATGCTTATTTAGCAGAATATGCCAAATCTATCACTTACTGAAATCCTTTCCAATCCCACCATATCCCAAAAACTGTGGTGCATGTGGTGCCTAGTTGCAGAAGGGAGGGTTTTTTTCCCCAAGAAACTAAGGCAAATCACCCTGAAACTCTTGATATTCAGGAAGAGGTCCAGAGTAACTGTTCATAGGGCATATCTAATAGTTATACAGATTGTGTTTTAGCAAGATTTCTGTCTAAAGGTGAGCAACAATAAACTACTCTGAGTGAATCACTGTGTCGTTCTTGATTCCTTGCACCTGACTGAAATTCTCAGAACAACCACCTATTCACCATATCTACTCTTGTAGGAAAAATTTAAGAATCACATTTTTCTAAAAGGAAAATGACTCTGAATTTAAAAATGTAAGAAAGACATGGGACTCTGTTTATTCAGGCAAATAATAAGAGCGAATCTTCAGCCCTCCCTATGTTGCAGCAGAGATGTTTGCAGCCATTTGCATCTCTTGCTTGTCCTTTTCTTTTCAACAGCTTTCTATTTTTCATGGGTAAATCTATTTTCTCCGCAGTCACATAACATTATTTGGGGGGAAAAATTCAACTTTCTGTTAAGTAATGTCAAGTAAATAACACATAATTAAAATATTCTTCATGTACCTGTATATCTTCCTTTTACCATTTTGTAGATTAACTAAAGAAAGCAGTTTGGTGTAATGGTTAAGGCATCAGGCTAGAAACTGGGAGACTGAGTTCTTGTTCCACCTTAAGCATGAAGCAATCTAGTCATTTTCTCTCATCCCTAGAAAGCAGACAATCACAAACCACTTTTGAAAACCTCACCAAGAAAATTTCAGGGATTTGTCCAAGCAGTCTTTGAGAATTATATACAGGGAGTCCTCAACTTACAATAGTTTGTTCAGTGGCCGTTCAAACTTACAATGGCACCGGAAAAAGTGACTTATGACCATTTATCACACTTACAACCATTGCAACATCCCCATGATCACGTGATCAAAATTCAGACACTTGGCAACTGACTCCTATTTGGGATGGTTGCAGCGTCCTGGGAGTCATGTGATCCTCTTTTGCAACCTTCTGACAAGCAAAGTCAATGGGGAAGCCAGATTCACTTAACAACCATGTCACTAACTTAAAAACTGCAGTGATTCACTTAACAACTGTGGCAAGAAAGGTCATAAAATGGGGCAATATTCACTTAGCAACAGAAATGTTGGGCTCAATTGTGGTCCTAAGTTGAGGGCTACCTGTACAACTGAACGGGGAAAAAATGAGCCTTTTTGGGCATATATCTGTCAATTGTTTTATAATTTGTATAGCCAAATGAACAGGATAGTATCTGTTTATCCATCATGTATGACCTTCATTAGAGGAAAATAAGAGAAGAGGGAAATATATATTTCATATCTTTTAACTGTGCTGCTACTCCCAATTTGTGTTTAAAAATTTATTTGCAAGTTTGTTTGGAATATTACATCACAATAACTTTCCCCCCCTCTTCCTCTATTGTTTAACAGAAAAGAAAGGAAATGCTTACTGTTTTAAATTATTTAGCCAATAAAGTAACCAATGTGATTGCTTTTGCTATAACTGGATTGATAGGATTGAAGTAAGAGCAAGATCCGGAGGATTCCATAAGAAAAAAGATAGAAAAAAAATAGCAACAGAATTTAGGGACTGGAATAATGGCCAGAAAAAGAGATTCAGATGTCAAAGAAAAGGAAGGAACATAATTATGGGAAGACACTATGAAAGGGAAGGTTGACAGAAATGGAAGATACAGTAATTTAATTTAATTTAATTTTTTAGGTGTGGAAACTTGTCTTCAATTTCTAAATTTATAAAGTGTTGCAAAAATCAGGCCCCGTTTGCAATATGTTTTATTATGTTATCCAGTGAAACTCTTACTGTCTTTAGCAACATTTGAAGCTCATTAATCAAACAAATGAGACATTTAGAAGAAAATGACAATAAACTGAAACATTGAATGCAATGCATGCAACAAATTATCTATGGGCCTGACACTTGGTATATCCTCCATATTACTAAATCCTAGAAATGTTTGTTTTTACCTAATATATTTATATGTTGGGTTATAAGTAAACATCATTTCTTATTTCTTACTTCCATATTGTAGATGCATTAACATATACCACACCATCCTAGGTTGCATCACAAATGGCAATATTTAGTATCTGATCCACAGCCCATATCATCCCGAAAGATATTTTTAGTGAAGCAACCTAAGATAAAAATGTTATTTGCTATAAATTCTAAAGCAATCTCCCAGGAGGGTCTCTTTTTATAAAGAAAACATATAGACTCTAGAACAAATCTCATAGACTAGGGGTGACATGATAGCAGTGTCCCAATATTTGAAGGGCTGCCACAAAGAAGAGGGAGTCAACCTATTCTCCAAAGCACCTGAGGGCAGGACAAAAAGCAATGGATGGAAACCAATCAAGGAGAGAAGCAATCTAGAACTAAGGAGAAATTTCCTGACAGAACAATTAATCAGTGGAACACCCTGCCTCCAGAAGTTGTGAATGCTCCAACACAGGAAATTTTGAAGAAGAGATTGAACAATGATTTGTCTGAAATCACGATTTCCTGCCTGAGAAGGGAGTTGAACTAGAAGACCTCCAAGGTGCCTTCCAATTCTGATTTTCTGTTATGTTTTCTAAACAGAAGGATTAATAAGCTCCTCCTTTTATTCTTATGGGCTTTCCCCCCCATTTGAAATTAGGGCAGATGCTTTGCTAAAATAATTAACTGGCAGACATTCTTATTGCCATGTTTCAAAGGAAGAAATTTAGATTACAACACATTCTAATCAGGCTACAATATAATCTAGGCTAACTAAGCAACTGAACTAATCATAATCTTCATTTCCCCCCCCCCTCTTTTTCAATTTTATGTACTTTTTGATTCATGTACAGTACATTAGACTTTGTAGGCCCAAAGGGATGGACCCTGGAAACATTTTTACATTAAGAACAAAGTAATCCGCACTAAATAAATAACTAAAATGTATAATATAATCTTGGGCTAGAGTCAAGAAGGGAACTAATGAAGTTTAATCTTAGTATAACTAAGTTTGGATCCATTCTTAAGCATAGAAAAACAAGGATAGCAGAATATTAGATAACCATTTTTATAGCCATAAGGTGGCGCTGGTAGCGTTTGACAAAAGTCCTTAAGACACAGAAATGAAAATCAAATTCCAAGAACCTATGTTGACAGAGCTTGCTTCCTCAATCTATCTGTTTGTAGAACGACTGTGCATGAAGCAGAGGTTTTGTTTGCACCTTTCACCAAATGAATCTTAATCTGAAATCTTGTTTGATTTGCAATATTGTTCAGCATATTTCTAAACAGTAAATATTGTATGCGGATGCTGTACTGCCCAGAGTTTTGCACTTGTACATTTCAAAGAAATCCTGCCATTCAAGAGGATAAGATTCAGGCACAAAAGATGGTAATTACAAACATATTAGATCCTTAGGAACCAATGTTGTTTTTAAAAATATTTTTTCTTTCCCTTTCCCTTAAAAAAAAAAAGTTTACAGAGTCAGTTGACAAGATAGGTATTCAAAAAAACTCAGAACTAGTTCTATTGATATCTGCACTTCATCCAGTTTTTATTCCTCTAACCAAGAACTACAGTTCTCAAGAGGGCAGGATTATTAGGTTATTCCAAACATTCAAAGAGACTTTCCTTTCTTTTCTATGAAGTTTTATTATATGTATTGTTCTTCAGCAATCTTTTCAAAACAAAGAAGACATTTACTGAAAAAAATTATATCAATATTTCACTTTCCTAAGACAATTATTTCAAAGGCAATGTTGTCATACTTACCTCCTTCAAGGATAAATATCTCTACACACTTTCTATCCAATCAAACTTTGAGAATCATTTATTTATTCATAATATTACCTTTCTGTTCAAATGTGCTTAAGGTAGCAAGTTTATTTTAAAAAACAAAAATAACAGGGGCATTGAAAGTTAAATATGGATTGAATGAATTTGAAAATATGCAAACAAGATTTAGGTAGGCTGCCTCAAAAAGGCTTTCTCCCTTTCCAAAAATTGCATGGATTTTAAGTATGAGAGTCATCTACTTGTAGGGTTTTCAGCCACTTCAGAAAAGACCTTTGAAATATTAAATAGCATGTCTATTCAGGCACTTAAAATAGATTTTGTAAAGGACAGAAATGCCTTATAAATGAGAAGACAATAGTAGCTAGTAGAAATGAAAGTTGCAATGGATAGGGCAGTGATGGCGAACCTTTTAGAGACCGAGTGCCCAAACTGCAACCCAAAACCCACTTATGCATTGTCGGGTGCCGGGTGGGTTTGGCCCATTGGGTGGGTGTGGCCCATTGGGTGGGTGTGGCTATTGTGGTAACAGCAGACTGGGTGGGACTAAAAAGTTCAATCAATCAATTCCAACTTTGCAAGACTTTCAATTTCAACTTTCCCGCGAGAAGTTGAAATTGACTTATTGATTGAACCTTTTTTTTTTGTACATGGTGGCAGAGGCCTAAAGCAAAAAGGTTTTATAAAACCCAGTTGAAGGCCTAGGACTGGGGTGACAGCGCACGTGCCCACAGAGAGAGTTCTGAGTGCTGCCTCTGGCACCCGTACCATAGGTTCGCCACCACTGGGATAGGGTAATGAGGTAAAAATGGTGCCAGGATTTCCCATTTTCTTCATTTTTGGTAGTGGGATATTTACAAAGATTTTAAGCCTATTCTAGGACTTATACAAGAATTTTCAGGAGTCCCTCATCTGAAAATGATGGCAAACTGAACTTTTTTTAAAATAATATTTTATTAGTTTTCTAATTTTACAATTAAGTATTTAAAAAGCAACGTGGTGACTGGGTTAATCAATAGTTCAATAACGTACACCAATCTTTAGTATAAATCTCAAGTTACAACATCAGACATTTCCTCTCTTTTTCACTTACCGTAATATCTACTATCTCATATTAGGCTAATACAGTTCTTATTGTTATCTAATAAATCAAAACCCTTATTTTCTTCAGCCTTACTCTGGCTTTCTTCCTTTGCCAACTAGCCTTCCACATCAATGCGTTTGAGTCATCAAATAGTTCTCCATTATTATATATATTATTTGGAATAAGAAAGACCAGTTGGTTGCAGTTTTTTTGGAAGAACCTTTTAGGGAGTAATAGGGAGGTGATTCATTAGATCACCTCCCTATTACTCCAATTTCCCACAATTGTCCTGATAGGTTTATCTTCCATTCAATCTGTTCTTCTTCCTTTTCCTCAAATTTCTTCTGATTTTTGTAAAAAGTCTTTTCCATTTTCAGTGTTGTCACTCCCTTTTCTGATTTTTCCATCGGCTGGATCTGTTGGTCAATTGAGTCCTCTGTTTTAGTATTGAGTTGTTTCACTTCTGTTATTTTCTGCATTGTTAGTTCTTTGGTTGTAGTCAAGATCTGGGTTTGTATATTTAAGCTGGCATCTTGTTCCTTTATGTTGCAACTTATTTTGTCACAAGCTGAAAGAATGGTTTCGTGTATTGATTTCAACACGGAGAGGATTTTTTTTCCTGATCTTCATCCATATTCTCTTGATAGCATGTTACGTTGAAGACTTTAGAATCAAACGTTAAGAATAGTTTTTTGTTTTTATAGCTAGGTATGGGACATCTATTTCACGTGTTATAGGTGCTCTTTATATTAGAAATTGTTTGTCAAGTAACAGTTTATAGTCCAAGGTATTCCATCATCTCATGTGATAACATATGCTTCTCATGTAAAGAAATAGGAAAGCAATTCCCCATGTATAGCTCTAAAAGTCAGTAAAAGTTTACATTCATAGTTCAAACAGGCCAGATATGCCGCCCAGAAGTTCCTTCTTTGCAGCTGAGTTTTTTACAGGTGGTAGCTGTCAGGGTCAGAGAAGTATTTTTGGGAGTCTGGGCTGCACATGCCTGAAGATGGCGGGTGGCTCCGGGTAGCTCCGTAGCAGCGGAGCTCGAAAGGACGGCAGAGGGGAGATTCGGAGGTCCCCGGAGGTCCGGAGACCCTTTCTTGGGTGACTCTCTCTCCCGGGACCGGGACCCNCTGAACTGTTTCTCAGAAAATAAATGGATGCAGTTCTGAATTCAACTCAAAGGAGAGTTTACTTTCTAACCATATTCCTTCTCTTTCTGCTTCTCTTCCTCCTTCTCCTCCTCCTGTCAAGTTTTTGACTTCCGGTGACTGCCTGGACTACAGTTTTCTTGGCTACATTCTTCAAAAGCGGTTTCCGATTGGTTTCTTCTGAGGGCAGAGAGAGAGTGACTGGCCCAAAGTCATCCAGTTGGCTTTGTACTTAAGATGGGATTAGAATTTGCAGTCTTCTGGTTTCTAATCCACTGCTTTAACCGTTGCACCAAAATGGCTCTCTGTCCTGTTCTTGGGAGTAGGTAACAGGACACTCCACTCCAGTGGTGGGAATCAAATATGTGAACAACTGGTTCTCTGTGTGAATGCCACTTCCGGAAGTCCATTCTGGGCCTGGGCAACAAAAAATTAGCTACCGGTTCTGCCGAAGTGGTGCAAACCACTCTCCACTCTCAAGTGAGGAATCTCCGTATAAATTAAATGTTCTAGTTTTTTTTCCTGCTACTGCTTGGCAGATATAGCAATTGCCGTAGTTCAATCATTGATCCAGAGTGTTGATGGTCAAAAGGGACTTCAGAAATAGTTTTAAACATAAACCTCACCTTTAAAAAGCAATGGGCAGTGAATATATATTAGGCTGAGGAGAATTTCCCACAACAATTCTACTGGAGCAGGAATTGCTGAGCTGAATCATTTCCTTTCTGTCTCTTGGTATCAGATAAGGTCAGACGGTTCAGCCTGTATCCTAGCTACATGCAAAGCACACAGATATTTAATATATATTTTTAATCAGCAAAAATCAATCCAGGCTGCAAAAACCAGCCCTCTCCAAAGGAAGTGGTAAATGATGACTGCATCAGTTTGTGGATTCCAATTACATCCTGTCTACAGTTAGCCATATCATGAAAAGCCAGTGGACACCCAGTGCAAAATCATTATGGCGGAGACAACTGAGAGAAGCCACCATGATGTCACAGGTCATCATACAAAATGTGTAATTATGCAATTAATTATTACAAATTGCATAACTTGCATCGTTTGTACAGTAGTCCCAATGTGCAAAAAATATAATAAAAAGAGGTCTGGGTAGTGAGGCAACTGTGTATTAATCAAAAGTTCCAAGATGAGATGGCGGTTAAAGGTATAATTGGAGAATAACAAGTAGATTTGTTTGCATCTGATCATAAACTGTAAATCAGGGGTCTTCAAACTTGGCCTTTTTATGACTTGTGGACGTCAACTCCCAGAATTCCTCAGCCAGCGTGCCTGGCTGTGGAAATCTGGGAGTTGACGTCCACAAGTCATAAAAGGGCCAAGTTTGAAGACCCCTGCTGTAAATAAAGACTTCAACTTAAAGTCACTTGTGTAATGACATAATGTAATGATAACACTTGGTCCCCCTTGCAGATCCTCAGGTACTAAGGCGTGCAGATAGATCTGTGAGTTGGTACCTGTGACCAATTAATACAGATAAAAAAAGAGGTGGGTCTTTCATTGCCTGGTCATGGCTGTCCTTGTGCCTTTTTTCATCCCTATTCCTACAGATGGTCCTGATATAGTGAGAGATTGGAAATACAGACTGCAACATCATAGACCAGTGATGGCAAACCTTTTAGAGACCGAGTGTCCAAACTGCAACCCAAAACCCACTTGATGCATCGTCGGGTGCCGGGTGGGTGTGGCCCATTGGCTGGGTGTGGCCAATTGGGGGTGTGTGGCCCATTGGGTGGGCGTGGCTGTGGTGGTAATGGCAGACTGGGTGGGATTAAAAAGTTCAATCAATCAATTCCAACTTTGCAAGATCTTTTTTTTTTTCCCGCAAGAAGTTGAAATTGACTGATTGATTGAACCTTTTTTTTTTTTTGCACACGGCAGAGGAAGCCTAAAGTGAAAAGGTTTTATAAAACCCAGCTGAAGGCCTAGGACTGGGGGGACGGTGCGTGTGCCCACAGAGAGGGCTCTGAGTGCTGCCTCTGGCACCCGTGCCATAGGTTTGCCACCACTGTCATAGACCAAGGTTGGTGACAAGGTTTTTCCCACTTTTCTAGAGTGTTATATTGCTGATTTCTGGTCATATATCTTGCTTCAAATTACTTTTCTTGCTTTTTGAAGGTTGTTCCTTTTCAGAAAAAATAACTAGATTTCAAGATAGTTCTCTGGAAGGACTCTGCAGTGCAGGTCTCCACTCGGCTTCCAGGAGACCTAGATCCCCCGGCCCGGAACCATCGGCTGCTGTTATGCAACGCCAGGTCCGTGGTAAACAAGGCCCCCCTCATACAAGATCTTATTTTAGAGGGGGGTGCGGACCTGGCGGGTATTACTGAGACCTGGTTGGGCGCAGAAGGAGGAGTACCTCTTGTAGACATCTGCCCAC
>NW_015386095.1:927479-999371 GCF_001527695.2 Protobothrops mucrosquamatus | reverse complement strand
TTTTAAAAAGTAATTTTAATGGGAACACAGCAATCAATATTTGGCTTTTAATTAGGTTTTAGTGGGGTTATTTTGTGTATTTTTGTATGATTTTTTTGTATCCTGTATATTGTATTTGTGTTTTTAATATGCTGTGAACCGCCCTGAGTCCTACGGGAGAAGGGCGGTATACAAATTAAATTAACCTTAACCTTAACCTCTTTTAAGCAATAACAAGTTGTAATACCATACTTCGCCACAAGATGTTACTGATACCATTTAAAGTTTTTTAAGTCCAAAGTTTTTATGATAGTTTTTCAAGTCTTATTTCTTTTTTTAGATAAAAACAAACATCTCCAGTAAGAATAGGAACACTTTTAGTCCCCAAGTTTTAAAAGCATATACATCCAATTAGATTAAAATTGTTCTTATAATTGCTCTGTTTCCCCTGGGTAGTTAGTCACTGTTGTTCTTAGAGGGTGGGGTAGAAATTCCCTCCCCTCTCTCCTCAGAGGGGGAAAAAATACTTTGGGCAGTTTTTACAGGAAAAAAATATTTAAAGTCTTAAAGAGAAGATCAGATCTCATCCAGTTTCATCCGCATTGCTTTAAAGGAGCTTGGTGGTGATTTTGACTTCAGCTCTCAGCAGCTTAGTGATGAGCCATATTGCTATGGCCGGTCTTTCCCTCGCCGGTTTGGAGGGCTTCCCCGGATCAAACGGAAGGGCTGCCGCCCTCCCGCGATCAAGCGGGGATCCCCTCCTTGCTCGTCGCCCCTACAGGGTGATTTTCGACCCTTTCCAGGGTCACCCAGCAGGACGAATTCGGATGCGAAAGATGCAGCTCGTCCTCCAGTGTCTGCGGCGCTGCGATGTCAAACTTGAAGCCCCACAAGCTGAACTTTTAAAAGACATTCTTGGAAGTCTTTTCAGGAATCACAGAAAAATTGATTTTACTGATTTTTGTTTTATTTTATGGTTTGGGGATTTCTGTTGTTTTTATTGTTTTGTGCATTGCCCAGGATTCTTGTTATAATATGGGCAGCTGTATAAGTCATAAACATAATAAAATAAAATAATAAAAATAGAGGCAGAAGAAACATGAGCTCCCCCTTCAATAAATGAATGCACTATTACTTCTACACAAAATGTTAATATAAAAGATGTTGAGTTTGGCATGAGTTCCATTTTAATTGTTTAAACAAATTACACTCATCTATACAAATATACACTATTTGAGTCTCTCCTTCATTGCATTTTGGGTAAATGCAATAGAAAACACACAATATCTAAAGTAGCGTTTGCATTTATTTGTGTCTCCTTCCCTTCCCTTCCCTTTTTCTTCTTGTGTCTAGATCAAACTTTAAACTGCCAGAATGAAGCTACCTTTTTGGTTTGGTCGTTAGCCAAAAATAAGTCATAAGAACATGTTTCTAGTAGTAGCTGACATGCCAACAGATGGGCTTGTCTCTGCATCATTCCACATTCACACAGCATGTTATCTGCTTCCACTTCAGCATATTGGTTTTACATTTAGGCACTCCAACTCTCAACCTATTCAGGGTAATCCGAGTAGTATAAGGGAAATCGGATCCTTCAGGCAGATTCTCTTTAAATGCTATTCCCTCCTTCCTCCAGCTTTCAATGTGTTTACTTAACTAAAGAAAGCATATTTATTTTGCCCAAGTAAAATTACCAAATATTATAGAAATACTAACACACTAGAATTTTTAATGCAATTGAAATTGTGTTCTATGGTCATGTATAACCAAAATAAAAATGTCTCAATATTAATAAAACTTTTACCATATTCTGTATTATAGCATAACAAATAAGCATCAATCTTTTTTAATTTAGTAGTCATAAATTTGACCAAGTTGTGATTGTATTAAGATAGTTCATTAAACTTAGTTGCATATTAAAACACAAAGGAAGGTAGTATCACAAGGCACTTGGGGGTATGTTTTGCTCTTGCAGATGCCTAACTTCCCCATAAGCAGCCCACATAAGAAAATCTAAAGAATATATGTAGCTCAAGGTTGAACTGTGGGGTCCAGGTGTTGTTGAGCTTGGTTGTTTGCTTGCAGACATTTCATTATCAAACTAGGTAACTGGCTTCCCCCATCCAAGTATTCCAAGGTTTAGTGGTGCTTGACTTTCAAGTTTAACCAAAATTGGTTGAATGAATATATAATTATTATTTTGGGGTAGTGATAGGGTAAATAAAACCCTCTGGTGTGAAGACTCTTTATCCTGCATATAGCCAATATGTTATGATGTGATTTGTTCATCAGAAATTGGACAATGGGTAAAAAATACAGATGAGAAGAAAGCTTTTATTAGCGTATTGACATGAAATAACCCAGCAGATTTTTATCACCCCAAAAAACTTCAACTTTCATTGTACTTAGTGGAAGCCTTACTTGAATTCTTGAAATTATACTGTCTAGGTCAGGGGTAGACAATCTTGGCTCTTTTATGACTCGTAGACTTCAACTCCCAGAATTCCTGAGCAAGCATAGCTGGCTCAGGAATTCTGGGAGTTGAAGTCCACGAGTCATAAAAGAGCCAAGGTTGTCTACCTCTGGTCTAGGTGGATCACTTTTTTCAGTCTAAGATTCAAAGATCTCCATGATGAGTCAAACAATTCAGCCATAACACATTTTATGTCATCCATTCCAAGGGAAAAGATTCTATAAAAAATAGGTATTTCTTTCCTATAATTGGCCATTTTGCATTCAGAAATATGGTGAATTTTATAATTGGCCTCCTCCCATAGGTTAGAATGATGCCTTTTGGATGGGATTGACCCCAATCTCCTCCTCTCCAAGAGCACTTATCCAGCTCCTGGAGAAGAGCTGATTTATGGCAATGGAAACATTGTGAAGCAAGTCTTCAGCAGAAGCTGGTGTTTAAAAGGGTTTTGACTGACAACAATTAGTCCTGAAAAATGCATCTTCAAGCATCATTATTCAAACAATTGATTGTGTAAGCCTTTTCATTCCCTTTGTCCACTGAAGCAGCTGCAAATCAATCATGATCACTGTGGTCCATTAAGTCCCAGGAGTGAATTAGGATTCTTGGCTGAAAGTTACCTGCTCTAAAGTGAAAACTATTGTGCAGTGTTGGAGAAAAAAAAATCAATTAGAGTAACCACCGGAAATGTACAATATGTATTAACATTGGTTTAAAAACATCTCCCGGATATAGCAGATTGTTTTGAAAGACAAAATCTAGCTTTTTAAATAAGAGCCAGTTTGGTGTAGGGATTAAGTCAGACATGTCAAACCTGCGACGTCATGTGACATCGCGCAACGTATCGGGACAGTTTTGCCATTGCCAGCAACGGGGTGGGCGCGGCTTCCGGATGACGCATCCGGCCTACCGGCCGGCAGTTTCACACCTCTGAATTAAGTCATCAGACTAGACACTGGGAGACTTGAGTTCTATTCTGCCTTAGACACAAAGTCAGCTGGGTGACCTTGAGCCAGTATCTGTCTCTAAGGTATAGGAAGCAGGCAATGGCAAACCACTTCTAAAAAAACCTTGCCAAGAAAGCTGTAGGATTTTGCTTGTCCAGACAGTTGTCACAAATCAAGAGTCATACCCCCCCTCCAAACTCATTGATCCTTTTTTTTCAGAATATCAGTCTTCTTTACTTAGCTCCGAAAATATGTACAAGCATTTTGCTCCTGGTATGTAATCAGTATTCTAGATAAAATGTTTCACAGCCAAGGTAAATAGACTTTCTTTCATGGTGGGTGTATGAGAGATGATATGCTGTTTGGTGACTCAGCTGCAGCAGCTGTCACAAAATTGCCAGTGGGCTCACTTGTAGCTGCTATTTAAAAAAACGTTTACATGGCAGTTATATTTATACAATGTTTTTCTCAGCAGTGAACTTTCAGAATGATCAGAGTTCACTATGGTCCAACAACTCAGGCAGCAAACCTATTTAAGATGGCTTACAAAAGATCTTCTAGATTAAAGGAAAGATTGTTGTGATTAAACCATGATTTATTATTTAAATCTTAACCCAAACTGTGCCAAATATTTGAAATTTAAACATACTACAAAAGGTTCATAAGAAAGACATAACACAAACATGAAAAAAGCATTATTTATTTTTCAAGTACAACTTAAAGTTGTATTGGTAAAAAAGCACAAGGAATCTTGTGTCATCCACAAGTATTGGCTATGCACATTTCAGATCAACTTAAAAATGCATTCAGGTTTACAAATGTACAAACAGACACATAAAATGTATAGTTTGAACAGAATGCTCTTAGATTCAGCCATTTTTGCTCCTAAGGTTTTTACATTCATAGAGTCTTTTAACAAAGCTTTATTTTTTTAAAAAAAAATACTCTGCATTTTTAGCACGAGATGCTCCTTAAAATTAGGTTTGGGGCATAATACTGGAAAAAATTAAATCTAGCAGGGTAGATGAAAATCACTGTATTTTTTTTAACTTTGCAAGTTTTTAAAAACTTAAACAGTAGATGGTAAAAAGCCATAACCACCGTCTTAGTGCAGTAGATGACTGCACATATAAATTCACTGATCAGATCAGCAATTTCACACTACCATAATTGTGAAAGAGACTTTAAGAGAAGCAAGTGATGAATGTATGATTAGACTTTTAATGGTTTTTATTGGGAGGAACAAAGAGAAAGAATAGGAACAAATGGCTTGTGAATTATGTTTCAGTCATGTTACAGAATTTACCATGATCGCATCTGAATAATTACAGTCACTTTATTTTGCTTAATTTCAATTTTCAGATGGGTAATGCACATTAGGCCAAGGATCCGAGCTTCTTCGCCCAATTGCAGGACTCCAAATTAGCCAAGGATTATACGGTTGTCCCAACTCTTCAGAACTGTTTACTGTGGGAGCAGCAACAGGGGAGGGTGGGGTGTTTTCACTCCCAAGGTCAATCCCTGGCAAATGGGGAGCTGGAGTGTTGAAAGGAAGGGAATTGTTCAAATTGCTTGACCAAATGGAACTGCTGAATGGAGTGGTAGTCGTTGACCACAGGCCACTTGGGTTGCCAAGGATAGACTGCATTATTAAAAAAAACCACAGGATTTATCATACACATCATTATAACTATCAGGTTAAAACATGATATTAGTCAGATTTTGGTTAAAGATGTCAATATATTTGAATGTTAAGATGCGGGACTCATCTGGTTACTCAATATTTGAACCACAGAATTGACTTGGAGAAGGAATGTAAAGGCTATTAGCAAAACACAAATTAAGTCTGGGAAGAAAGAGAGTGTAAGAAATAAACTTAAAAGTTGCTTGCCTTGGCTATCTTTGCTATAAGAAAGAGTAAAGGAAAATGGTGTCAGGCAGTCAAAATTTGGTTATTATAATCTATCAGTAAAGTGGAGTTCCAGCATTCCTTATGGAGTCTATTTCCTGACCTGGCCTGTCTCAAAGGACTGACATTGTTACTGAGTGCCTGACAGCTTAATTCATGTATTGCTAATAGCTTTTGCATTTCTTCTCTAGTTACCATAAGAAATATTATAACATACAATAGAAATGATTTTTTTTTTTAAAAAACCTGCTATCAAACCAAGGTATATTTAGACAGTTTTTAGTTCAAATATGCTATTGGTCAATGCAACTGTCCATAGAGGACATAGAACTGCCATCAAAGATCAGATTCATATCCTTGGAGTACTTGTGTATCAATAATAAGATAATCAAGATATTGCCCACTGATATCGGTCAATGTGAGTTTACAGTAGCCAACAATCATTAATCCTGCTCAATAAACTTAATTACATAGCACTTCAGAATAGGTCAGGTTTAACGTCAATCGCCTATTGCTCATAATGACCCTTGCCTCTTAGGAAGTGTCCCAAGATCTTCAAGTGGTATTTAATTTCAAAACTGTCATCTGACTCTGAATAAACAAGATGTGTAAAACCTACTTTATTTATATCTACATCTATATTCAATAATCTACATAAAAGCAGATTCAAGCTCTCAAATAATTAGATGAATTCTTGAGCAGACTCCACTGAATCCGCATTTTTTCCAGTTTTTCCTCTTTTTCAGTGGAGTGGAAAATAAATCTCTGCAACATGAGAAAACCTAGACTACTCTTTTTGCTAAAACGAAACATGAATATCAGCAAGCAGTGTATGTCTTCGGGAAACAATGGTGAAGGTTTATTGTTGTCTTTTTATTTTTTGTTCTGTATTAACCTATCCAAGTCTTCAAGTTGGGCAAGGTATAAAAACTGTAAAATAAATGCATAAATGAAATAGTCCAAATTTACTCTTCCCCAGTGGAGGGAAGGTTTCTTTTGAAAAACAATTCCACTATCCAAGTGTTGTGAAGCAGAGTTGCAAGGTAAGAAAGATAATATATATGGATGCATAATATTATAACTAGGTGTTACTTGCTGATATTCAGAACGAACTACTGAAGTTTTGAAGAATCTAATTTTGAGCATTCAATTTGCACTTTAGCAGACATGACTGACATGGCTTGTAATTGAAAGATAAACAGGAGCTGTGTGCATATTTCTAGGTGGATTAACTTTAGACTCAGATTTCCAGTATCCAGTTAAGTTATTCCTTTAGTATCTAAGAACTTATTGGGTAATACTGTAGTCAAAATTTAGTATTATTGAAAATAGAACAATTAAGCCCATGTCCCAGAATTGTCAAATAAATATGTCCTCAGCATTCCAAGTTATTGAAGAAATCATTTTAAATACTTAAAGACAGTAGTGTGAGAAACATATACTTACTGAAGTTGTGTGAGTTGGGGATCCTGAACTTGTGGGCCAGGAAGGTACGAAATCTGTAGCCGAAGAATCCCAGATGGATGAAGGAACATTGCTAAACTCATTCCAGTTTCGCTGAGCATCCTGACCATAAACAGACTGTGACACTCCAAGTTTGCTGAAAACTTCTAAGAGATGGCAAGAAAAGTAAGGCAGATGTAACTTCTATTTTAAATACAAGGCCTTGGTTTTGAATAAATTAACAAAACTTGGCATCCTGAAAGCAAAATAGAAGCCTTCACATGAAGGCTAAATCTGATCAGTATGCTGCAGATACTGTTTGAGAAGACCAAAATATCTTTGCTATAATTTATATGCTGCCAGAGAGCAATTCAACACACAAGGGCAAACATGTATATTCTGTTCTCTCCTACCAGCAGAAAGAGCCACCCTACCCATGCAATATAACTTCTTCTTCTTGTGCCATATCCGTTATCGGACGTTGGCGATCATGCAATATAACTAGAAAATCTTAATACTTTCATTAGAATATAAATGCAAAACTTGAAAACATCAGTATTTAATATCTGTAATATTAGAATAATTTACTACTATCTGAAGCAGTGTCAATTAAAAATAAGTATATTAATTTATTTTGGGATTTTTTTTGTCCTACCTTTATTATTTTTACAAATAATTCAAGGCAGCAAGCATACCTAATACTCCTTCCTCCTCCTATTTTTCTCATAACTCTGTTAGCTGAGTTGGGCTGAAAGAGTGACTCAGCTGGCTTTCATGCTTTCATACAGGACTAGAACTCACTGCCTCCTGGTTTTTAGCTTACTGACTTATTTTCTGAATTTTGTTCTATTCACATTACTTACCTCCAGTTAAATTAAAAGAGTTTCCAAATGCTGAGAAAGAGTTCAAAGGTGTAAAATCTGGGCTGCTAGGATTGCTAAGAGGACTCCACAAACCAGAACTAAGAGAAAAGAGGGGCATTTTTGTTAGGAAAAATCATTTCTGTAATATAAAGACAATTAATCATTATATGGACTACCAATTTCAGCACATCAAAATCATATTTAGCTAACAGAAAATTCCTGCTCTGAATTATTGATATATGCTATGAGAACTGCACTTAAAAAATTAGATAATTAACAAAACCATTAGATAACTGAATTAAGTTACTTTTGGTTTACCCATAAAAGTGAGAGAGACATTATCATTCAATACCATGTTAAGAGAGAATGCTGGATTTTTGAACCACTATTCTAATAAAAACCTGTAGACATGCAATACTATGCTTATTAGCTTGCCCTACAGATTCAGAAAATTTAAATAAGGAAAGTTTTTAAACATAGAAGAGCAGAGATGGAAGCTTCTGAAACCTATCCTAATAGGCTTGGAGTTTTTTTTCTGTTTCAAAAAGATTACCTGTCAGAGCCATCACTGTCCATAGCTGCGTGTGAAATGCTCATACAGCCAGAAGGCTCAGCTTTAACTGGTGAAGACTTTGCTAGGCCACTGCCACCTAGAAATTTTAATTAGCAAATAAGATGATATTGGAATTGCAGGCTACCACAAAAATTGCTTTTCCAAGTCTCTGTGTTACCTGGGCTTTTATCATAACCAGCAGCTACAGCAGCAAAAGTAGGATTTCCATTCCTGCCAGGAAGAGAGGCTGCCTTTGTCACCTTATGCTTGGCAACATTAAGCACTTTGCTTTTTGAATCTCTACAAAAGATGGAAAGACACATAGTATTCCTTACAATGTACTAATACTGGAATTTGTGGTGACAATTTATATTCTGAGCAGACAGCAAAACAATGTGAACTGTTAATATGATTATTAAGGCTAACTATTACAAGTACAGGCAGCCCTTGTCTAACTGACAAGAATTGGGACTGGGAATTCTGTTGCTAAATGATGTGGGTGCAAGGTGCAATATCACATGACGTATGAAAGCAGTTTTGGCAGTCCTAGTATACAGTATTCTATCTAAAACCATTCCTTTCATATTTGCTTTTAATTAACTGTTACTAACTCATGTCAAATTATTTAGAAATCTGACTTTTTTTGCTGAGAATTTAAATATATCTAAATCTTCTATAGAAACATTTATCTTTTTTTGTACTATTTTATTAATTTTCTAATTTTACATTTAAGTATTTAAAAAGCAACGTGGTGGCTGGGTTAATTGATAATTCAATAAAATACAAAAATCTTTAGTACAAATCTCAAGCTACCACATCAAATATTTCCTCTCTTTTTCCCTTAATATCTACTGTCTCATATTTGAACTAATACAGTTCTTATTATATCAATTAAATAAAAATAGCATTGTTACATTTATCAATAAATTTTTAACATACATATCCTAGTTACTTTAACATTCAATCTTTATAGACAATCCATGTCCTGTTGTTAGTTTTTCCCAATTTTTAGTTTCTCATCAATATTTAAATTTAACATTTGATATTTATAATTTCCAAGTTTTAGGTAACCAAAGTTTCCTTTATCACAATTCATAACAAAGTATAATATTCAAGATACACATCTTATCTATTTGAGTATATTCTATTTACCACCATCTTACAACATCTAGTTAATACAGTATAACATCCTTATTTTCAACTAATTTCCAAATGTTTTAAATTTAAATTTCCCCTTTCAACATCAAATATTTCCTCTCTTTTTCCCTTAATATCTACTGTCTCATATTTAAGCTAATACAGTTATTATATCAACTAAATAAAAACATGTTTATTACATTTATCAATAAATTTTTAGCTTATACATATCTTAATTACTTTTACATTCAATCTTTATAGATAATCAATATCCCATTTATTTGTTTTCCCCAATTTTTAATTTCCCATCAACATTCAAATTTAACTATTAATATTTATACTTCTAAGTTTTAAATGACCAAAGTTTTCTTTATCTCAATTCATAACAAAATCCAGTATTCAAAATACACATCTTGTCTATTTGAGTATATTCTATTTTAATTAGTAATATAAAATCCTCTCTAACAAATCAAAACCCCAATTTTCTTCATCCTTATGGCTTTCTTCCTTTGCCAGCTCACCTTCCATGTCAGTGCTTTTAAGTCATCAAATAGATCTCCCTCTGTTGCAGGGGTGTCAAACTCAATTTCATTGAGGGCCGCATCAGCATTGCGGTTGCCCTCGGGGGGCTGTGGCCAGGGTGGGTGTGGCCTACTGGCTGGGCGTGGATGGAGTGGGTGTGGCCTACTGGCTGGGCGTGGTTTCGGCAGGCAGCGGGGCGCTCTCCTCACAGCGCCAAGAGGTTGAGCCGGGTGGTGCAAAGCTCGCCAGCTTTGCACCTTGCTGCCTGCTGAAACTGGGCAGGCTGGGGGCTAGGCAGCATTGCACTTCTCATCAGATTTGCGCCACCCAGCTCAGCTCTTGGCACTGTGAAGAGAGTGCCCCGCTGCCTGCTGAAACCGGGCAGGCTGGGAGCTGGGCGGCCTCGCGTTTCTTTTTGGATTTGTGCCGCTTGGCTCAGCCTCTCGGCACTGTGAGGAGAGCACCCCGCTGCCTGCCGAAACCCCTCCCCCAGAGCCCATCAAGCTGGATATGTGAATTAGGCGAGGGCCATTTGCTGGCCACTTTCAGGTGATGGTGCATTTCTTCATTCCTCACAAAGGGTGACACCTTCCCAGCATGCACCCAGGGGGTGGGGTTGACGTGGCAGGGGCTGGTTCCTCGCTGTTTCCAGATGGCCTTGTGGAGCTAAGACTGAATGCGTTTCAGCATAGATGACCACCACAAAATTGTACATTGGCTCTTGGCTGGCCTGGGCCAGGGCCAAGGCAGCGGGGGCCGTTCCCTCACTGTTTCCAGAATGGCTTCGCGGGCCACATGAAACCACTTCGCGGGCTGCATCAGGCCCCCAGGCCTTCTGTTTGACATGTCTGCTCTGTTGTTATATATATTATTTGAAATAAAAGAGACCATCCAGTTGCCATTTTTTTGGAAGGACTAGTGAATCGTCTCTCTATTATTCCAGATCCCCATAGTTGTCCTGATATGTTTGTCTTCTATTTGGTCTGTTCTTCTTCTTGCTCCTCAAGTTTTTTCTGGTTTATATAGAAAGTCTTTTCCATTTTCAGTGTTGTCAGTCCCTTTTCTGGATTTTCCATTGACTGTATTTGTTGGTCAGTTGAATCCTCTATCATAGTATTTAATTGTTCCCCTTCTTCTGCGTAATTGATTCTTTAATTGTAGTCAAAATTTGGGTTCGTATATCTAGGCTGACATCTTGTTCTTTTCTGTAGCACCTTATTTCATCACAAGCTGAAAGAATGGTTTCATGTATTGTTTTCAACATAAAAAGAATCTCTTCCTGGTCTTCATCCATATTCCCTTAATAGTGTGTTAAATTGAGGGCTTTAAAGTCAGAGAATGAAAATAATTTTATAACGGAGTATAGAACACAGCTGAGCTTTTCACAGTTGATATTTGTCAAGGTTGAAAAAGTCTTATCTGTAGTCTTGGCTTCAAGCCAAGTCTCCTTTAGACAATAACAAGTTGTTATACAGTATCAAACTTGGCCACAAGATGTCACCAATGCCATTTAAGGTTTTTCAAGTCCAAAATTTTTATAATCCTTTTTCCAATTTTATTTCTTTTTTGTAAATAAAAACCAAAGTCTTCAGTAGAGATAAGAAATCTTTTGGTCCCCAAATTTTAGAAGCATATAAATCCAGTTAGATTAAAGTTATTCTTTCAGTGTTTTAACTCCCCTGGATAGTCTCGCTGCTCTTCTTAGAGGGTGGGATAGAAGTTCCCTTCCTTCTCTCCTCACAGGGGGAAAGATACTTTGGGCAGCTTTTACAGGAAAAGAAAATACTTAGGATTGAAGAGAGGTTCAGATCTCACCCACTCTCATCCGCGCTGCTTTGGAAGTGCCTAGTGGTAAGTTTGATTTCGGCCGTCTACAGCTTAGTGACGAGCCATATTTCTATGGCCGGTCTTTCATCCACCGGTTTGGAGGGCTGCCCCGGATCGAGTAGAAGGGCTACCGCCCTCCCGCGATCAAGTGGGGGACCCCTCCTTGCTTGTCGCCCCTATAGGGCAACTCTCAACCCTTTCCAGGGTCCTCCAGTGGAGCGAAACCAAACGCGGAAGACAGAACTCGCCTTCCAGTGTCTGCAGCAGCCGCGATGGGAAACTGGAAGTCTAGAAATGTTTATCTTAAGAGCATCTCTTAATACATTGTTCATACATTTAGAAAAGTTTTCAGAACTTTCAGCCACAAAGAAAAGGCATATACTAAAACATATTTCATAAGTGTACAAAATTCTTGTGTTTAGTTTTCATCTGAACATACTTGCAATTATTCACGATACTGCTATAACTATTCCGTGTGACATAGGCCAATGATGCAGGTGGTGGAGATGGAGAGGCAGATGTTGGTGAGGTCTGTCTTTGCTTCAGAAAAGCATCTGCACTAATTGTTTGCAGAGACAACTTATAAAGGTTGTCAGAAGCTGGAATGAGAACATAATTGTTGAAATCTGCCACATTCATTTTCCTAAAAAACATTTAGTAGTGCAGCAAACTTTTTACAGATTGGTTAGTCTTGCAGAAATGAAACCTGAAATATTTGGTTGTTCTGTACTTTGAATGAAACAAAATCCAGAGGGATTTTATAGTGATTTTACAGGAGGTAAGGTTGGGGGGATACCTCCTCCTCTTCCACATGTCCTGTGTGCTGACCCAACCAATCCCTGATCTTCCCAGCACCTTCCCTCTCCTCAGCTATCACCACTGATGGTCCCCCTGCAGGATATTAAAAAAAACCCTCAGGATTCTTTTTGGTTTAATTTTTAACCCACCTAACCCATCGAGAACAATCATATTTTCATTTATACCAGAAAGAAAACAGCCCATTTTTTAAATGCAGGTCAAATCTAATATAGCACATTTGTTTCAAATTGGACATAGGCCAATTAAAACCAGCTGTTCTGGATACAAAATGTTTGCATATCCGTGACTTGCTGATACTTACAGCTTCCTTCTTTGTGAATTGGCACTGAATCCCACTCTGGTGGTGGTGAATCTTTTTCTCCTTCTGAACTGCTGGTATTACCTAATTCTTGAGCAGAGCCACTAGAGAAAAACTTTGCTAATGATGATGGCCTGCTATCCATTATTTTCATGCTTGTACCTACAGAGAAATAAAAAATAAGCTATAATTATAAGATAGAAACTTCTTCAGCCTCACATGTAAGGTCAATAAAGAATAAAAGAGAACTGAAGCCCATTTCAAATTAGAGAGATATGTCTCCCTATTTTAGCAGTTAAACCATACCTTTCAATTTCTGGAAGTTTCTTGATTTGAATCCATTTGTGCATGTATGTGGAGCAGATAGCTTTGATGAAAAGTTTCTGTGCTGTTTACTTTCCAGCGAGGAACATGATGCCTCAAAAGAACTAAAACAAAATTACAAGCGCAGAAAAAAAGTCTTTGTAGCAGACTGACTGGAGAGAAAAAATCTTACATTCCTAAAATGCAAAACAGATTATCAGCTTCTCTGATCTTCATCAATATGATATTCTTAGATTTAATGGTTGTAACAGCAGAAAAATGTCTGTTTACATTTTATTTGCAGAAAGACTGCAAAATAGAACAGAAAGACTGTTGGATAAAATACTCCATTAATTATAATTCTCCTTTTCTCAGTTTGTATTTGAACCATGTTTCACACCTTCCAGAGCCTCCTTAGTATAGAAGACATCACAGCAAAAATCACTGATACATTTCTGTAAATCAAGTAACAACTGGGACCAAAGGCTACATCATTTTCCATATACTTAGTAAATAATGTAAAACTATTTGGATTGTATGTAGTTTACCTTGACTTTAAATCTGTTGAAGCATCTTTCTTGTTCACTGATATTTTTTTGCTTTTCTGCTTTACATGTATTTCATTTTCCTGTTTCTCTGGTATTAACTGTTTTCCCTTTTGCTTTTCTGGCTCCTGAAAGTAGAAATGGTATGACTGAAACCTTTAAATATATTAAAGGTGTGTTAAGGTTCTAGAAGCCAATATTTTCAACACTGAGCAAAAATCAAGAACATGGGGGGAGGAGGGGCATAACCTCAGACTGATAAAAGGGAAGTTCAAAAGTAATGTTAGAACGTATTATTTCACAGAAAGAGTAGTGGAAGATTGGAACCAACTTCCAGCGGAGGTAGTTTAAACATGCTTGGGATAAACACATGTCTATCATCTGACAAAAATTAAAAATAAAATAAAAATTAAGAAAATATAAAAATATTTTAAAATAATAAATAAATTATAAAGGAAACAAAAAACAAACTCAAAGGGCAGAGTTGATGGACCACTAGGTCTTTTTCTGCCATCAGTTTTCCTCAGTTCTATATTTCTAAATCAAAAACAAAAGAAAAATTTTAATTGGATTTCATATTTTTTTAAAAGAAAGAGTAATTTTATTATACATTATTTTTTTTCTCCAAGCTGTCTCACAAAAATGATCACATATTTATTGAACATTGTGGATTAATCTTACAGGACTTCATTCTCTTCTTATCTAAGAAGTTGGATTAATATAATGCTACTCTCCAGAAATAGCCTTTTAATCATATAATATAGTTTTTCATTCTAAAATTAGCATTTAGAAATATGAAACCTGCTTATATCTGATTTCGGAAGACCACTTGGACACTAAATAATCACATTTCTATAATGCTATGCCTTATAGCTATGGATGGTTTATCCACAGAACATTTTGTACTTCTCTAAAACTCTGGACACTTACAGTTGTGTGCATTGTCAATTGGCCCTAATCTCACTCTGGCAGGGGTAAACCTATTTTTCTTTCCAAATTGATGGTTTTACCTAATTGTGAATCAGGACGCAGGAAGGAACTTTGTTAAAGGTTCAGCACAAGATTGCCTCATATTTTAACACTATAAAATACAGAAACAGCAGATGGAAGAGGAACGCCATATCAACTAATATATCTGCTTGTTTATTCTGAAACAGATTAATATAAAACTTAAAAACTGCAGTGATGTTAATAATTTAAAAAAAAATGTACCAAGGCATTGAATAGATAAGATTCTATTTTTTTAAGTGCTATCCAAGCTATTCCTATTAAAATTCTGTACCTCTTTCAGTACGGCTTCAGTATCTGGGTTTGAAGTTTCTGTTGTGGTTGAAGAACTGTCATCATCTGCTAGAGCATCTCTTAATTCATCCTCTTGTTGCCTTCCCTTTCCCCTGTGTTCCTTTTCTTCACGCTTCTTTGGAGGCTTAGATTTTCGCTGAAATTGTTTTCCTTTCCCTGGGATGATAAAGGTAGTTACATTGTTTTAAAATTTATTAAATGTCATAGACCAACATCCTTTATAAAACATTAAATAGATATCAAACTAAAACAGTAAAAGAGAAAATCATAGCTAGATGCCTTCTGACATGACATTCTGATGTAAACTAATTTCTGCTTTGGATTGTTCTTATAATGGTCATGATAAAGTAATATTTTGCTATCTTTTTCTATATTTCTAAGGAATTATAACTAATAAAAAGGTATTCTCTTCCCTCGTAATTTAGTTTAGTGGTTGAAGTGATTTAAAAAAGAGATATTAATTCCGAATGCCATGCATGATACAGTAGATAACTCAACAGTACATATTATGCTGATTCAGTGATGCCCTCCCTGCAAGAACAGATTTGGTTCTGGAAGGGGAAGGTTGTTTCCAGAACTCAAAGCATTAAGCCTAGGAAAAGAACAACCTCTTTTGTGAGAGATAGCTGTATAAATGTACATAAAAAAGGCCTATTCCACCAAACACACATGAGAAATTCTATTCTATTGCTGTATATCTTTGTTCGTCTCAATCCAGGATATATTTCTTCATATTTTATAAGGTCCTCAGACCCTAGTATTATCAATGGAAAAAGAAACCACTGAGAATCCATAATAGGTCAAGTGTGAGGCTATAATTTTTTTTCTCCATAATGAGTCAAACTTGTTGACAAGAATTAGCTGGGACAGAGATAAATATTAGCCTGTATTTCAATCAGTAATTTCTTTTTGTGTCTCTGCTAATAGATAATCAAGCTCCAGCGTCAAGCCTGCATTTGAAGCATTGGTCTTAAGATATGGGTCCCCAACCCCCGGTCCATGGATCGGTACCGGGCCGTGGCATGCCAGCAACCGGGCCGCACAAGCAAGCAAAGCCCCATCCGCAGGATGCAGGCAGCACACAAAACCACACCCCCTCCGGTCCATGGAAAAATGTCTCTCCACGTAACCAGTCCCTGGTACCCAAAAGGTTGGGGACCTCTGTCTTAAGAGATTGGCTTGAATTGCCCTCATTTGTTTTTACATCTTTATAGTTACACATATGCGTACGATAAAGTATGAAACTCAACACTTTGCTGCAAAAAGAATGACTGCAACGGGAACATAATTATTTCCAATATGTTTGGCAATTAAATTATTGCAGTGGGTTCTGGGTTAGACGTCATGGCATGACGGGCACAGGGAAACGGGGCTCCTTTTTCCACATCTGATTTTGCTCTGCTAGGGACCCTAAAAAGGCTGTAAAGTTGCCGGGAAAGGCGATGAGGAAGAAGGGGACCCTCGTAGATTGCGGAAGGGCGGCAGCCCTTCCATTTGATCCGAGGAAGCCCTTCAAACCAGCAGAAGACTGGTCGCATTTATGTGGCCAGCCAGAAGCCACCGACAACCCAAGGTAAGCAATAACTAGCAACTTCTGAACAACACGGATGGAACTGGGCAAGAACAATCCCCTCTTTATAACTCTAAAACCTTTTCCTGAAAAAAAAGAACTCCCAAAGCAAAGAATCTCCCAGATGATAGAGAGAAGGGGAATTCCCACCCCGTTCTCTCAGAAAAAGAGAAGCAGTGAATAACTTTCTTCGGGGGGAAATTAGAGAAAACTACAAGATTAATTTGGATTTAATATAAAGACATAGCTTTGGCAAATCTGGGGACTAAAAGTATTTTCAAGACTTTATATTCGAAAAAGTATTTGGAAAATTGGTGAAATAGGTTTGGATTTAAAAACTAGAAGATAGATGTTAACGACATCTAGTGGTGAGTCTTGGCATTATAATTTATTATGCTTGAAGAAAATTTGGCATGAAGCCCAGACATAGATACGGCTCTTTGTTGTTCCTGGAAACTTTCACTTTAGCAGACTGCAGCTAGGAAAAGGGGGGAAAAATCCTTGGGCTGTTTTATCTGTATGAAGGAGACAATAAATCATTCTAAATTGGCCGGCCTGGATTACAAATATTGACTGACTTTTAGTTTCAAGAATTATTAAGAAATATTAAGAAACAGTGGGAAAGTTGCTTCTGGACTATTTCTTTTTGGAAGAAACATGGATAATCAACAAGAAAATGTAAATGGACTCCAGAGAGAAATTCTTTCCATGTTGAAATCAATTCAAGAAACAATTGTTTTAAATCATGAGGAGACTAAAAATAATTTAAATAACATAAATGAGCAACCCTCCAACTTAAACTGACAAGAAAAAAGTTCAGAAAATGACCATAAAGAATGAACTAGAAACTGAGAAACCAGAGGAAAAAATAGAGGAAACTGATATAAAGATAGAGGATTCGAAAGAAGAAAACAAAAGACAGGTGCAGAAAAATAAAAATTTGGAAGACCCAGTTATAACACCGGAAATGGGAAAGACATTTTACTTTTCAAGACTTCAGATCATATTTGAAGACAAGGAAGAAGAATTGATAGAATGGATGACAGAGCTGTTAGGAAAAATGCTGAAAACTGGGGAACAAGAAACTAAAAGAGAAACTGAAGGAGAAAGAAAATGGAGGCTGTTTAATGAATATAAATGGACTAAGCGCTTTTACAAAAACACTTTAATTAAATTATCTTTTTTATTCCAAATAATATATACAGAAACAGAGGAAGAAATACTTGGTGACTTAAATGTATTGACTTGTAAAGTTATTTGGCAAAGGAAGAAAGCTAGAGCAAGACTGAAGAAAATAGAGGTCCTGACTAATTAGATAAGGTATTATACCATCTAATGGATCAAAAGAATAGACAATTGTTAGAAATAAAAGGACCATTATAAAATAGAAGCATGTGATTTGTAACTAGGATAACATGTGTTTCTATAAGATGGGAAATATGAAAATACTAAGAGGGTCGGTATAAGGGAAGCTTTTAGTTATCCAAATGTAATTAATTATGAGAAAAATGATAATTGATAAGAGTTATTTTGAATACTGATGGGAAATTAAAATTGAAAAAAGAGAAAAAAACAGGATTGCAAATACATTTGAGATACGTTTTGGCTAGAGAAGATATAAACTGATATTACTGACACTATGTATAACATCAGAAACATGATGAAGATGTTTATATTTAATTGTATAGGTATTAATAGCAGTAAGAATTATACTTGAATAGTGGGGAAAAATGATTATTATTAGAAAAAGAGAGGATCAGAGAAATACTGGATGGTGTAGTATTGGATATTTTGAGTGAAAGTTAATATATACCACTGAATGATAAAGGAACCCAGACACAGAGTTGTTTATTAAGTACTTATGATTGTAAAACTTGAAATTAATAAAATATTTACAATAAATAAATAATTGCAGTGGAAGTTTTTATGCAGAAGATGAAATAGTTTTATCTTTCCCTTTTACAGATTTGCTGTTTATAGCGGCCTAAATTTGCTCAAATCCAATTGCTGTTGATTTTCTATTTATGAAGGACTTTATCACATTGTTTTCTGAAAAAGACAACTGTTCTTTATTTCTATGATATTCTTTAGACAATAGTGCTCTTTAAACCAAGTCTATATAATATGCTGCCTGCTAAGCAGTTTTGTACAGTCAACTGCATTTAAAAAAACCCAAAAACAATTTTGCTAGATCAGCCTGCTTCTAAGTCAGGAGACAACAAGAACTGATGGAAAGTCTACCAAAATATGGTAAGCAACCATGGAAGAATCAGTAAAGAGTCTAACCAAACTATTTCAGCAAGCCTGGACAATGACATAGTGGCCAACAGATTGCAAGAAATCAGTCCAAATAACAATACCAAAGAAAGAAGGTTTTCAGGGGAAGAATGGTAGACTATGAAAGTGGAGCTGCCGACTGTGGGGAAAAAAAACCTAGTAAATAGACTGGTCCCTTGGAAGCTCTTTCGATAAGGAGAGGATTAAACATTGCTACATACATACATACATACATACATACATACATACATACATACATACATACATACATACATACTTCAGCAGTATGTGGATCGAGAACTACCAGAAGTACAGGCAGGATTTTGAAGAGGCAGAGGAACTAGAGATCAAATTGCCAACATACGCTGGATCATGGAGAAAGCTAGGGAGTTCCAGAAAAACATCTACTTCTGCTTCATTGACTATGCTAAAGCTTTTGATTGTGTGGATCACAACAAATTGTGGCAAGTTCTTAAAGAGATGGGAGTACCAGACCATCTGATTTGTCTCTTGAGAAATCTATATGCGGGTCAAGAAGCAACAGTGAGAACTGGACACGGAACCACTGATTGGTTCAAAATTGGGAAAGGAGTCCGGCAAGGCTGTATACTGTCGCCCTGCCTATTTAACTTATATGCAGAGCACATCATGAGAAAGGCAGGGCTAGATGAATCAAAAGTTGGAATTAAGATTGCTGGGAAAAATATCAACAACCTAAGATATGCAGATGATACCACTCTAATGGCAGAAAGTGAAGAGGAACTAAAGAGCCTCTTGATACGGGTGAAGAAGGAGAGTGCAAAAGTTGGCTTGAAACTCAACATTAAGAAAACCAAAATCATGGCATCCGGCCCTCTCAATTCCTGGCAAATAGATGGGGAAGAAATGGAGGTAGTGACAGATTTTATTTTCCTGGGCTCCAAGATCACCTCAGATGGGGACTGCAGCCAAGAAATTAAAAGACGCTTGCTCCTGGAGAGGAAAGCTATGGCAAATCTAGACAGCATACTAAAAAGCAGAGACATCGCCCTGCCAACAAAAGTGCGTATAGTCAAGGTCATGGTTTTCCCAGTTACAATGTATGGCTGTGAAAGTTGGACCATAAGAAAGGCTGAGCAACAAAGAATTGAGGCCTTTGAACTATGGTGCTGGAGAAGACTCCTGCGAGTCCCTTGGACTGCAAGGCGTTCAAACCAGTCAGTCCTAGAAGAGATCAACCCCGACTGCTCTTTAGAAGGCCAGATCCTGAAGTTGAAACTCAAATACTTTGGCCACCTAATGAGAAGGAAGGACTCACTGGAGAAGGGCCTAATACTGGGAAAGATTGAGGGCAATAGAAGAAGGGGACGACAGAGAACGAGGTGGCTGGATGGAGTCACTGAAGCAGTAGGCGTGAACTTAAATGGACTCCAGAAGATGGTAGAGGACAGGAAGACATGGAGGAACGTTGTCCATGGGGTCGCGATGGGTCGGACACGACTTTGCAATAAACAACAACAACAACAGGTGCTCTAGAAGCTGCTCCTTGTGAAAAGCCTGCAGGACAGTGGTCTCATGTGGATCTGACTGCTTGAAGATGAAGGGATCAGCCATCATGCTCACAATTGCAGCCTTTTAAAGGATATTAAGTTTACTAACTTCACTTTCTAATCACTTTAGAAATTGCTTATTAACCACTTTTCAGCTAGTAGAGACTTTCAGAATGAATACCAGGTGAGTCTACCTACAACCCTGTATAAAAGAACATTTTAATAATCTGCTAAAAAAATTAAAGAATTTGAAATAAACAACAAAAAGCTAAATATGATTTTGATCTTACAAAGTTGTAAATGGACTAAGGGTCCAGATAAATTTGAAACATAGAAACTTTTACAATAATATTTTGGAATTAATTATAAAGAACAATTACTTGTGGGAAATAGATCCACTTTGGTTTTTGCAAGACAACAAAGAGAAGTAATTTTATGATTTTTAAAACTGGATAGTAGGGGGGACTAACGATTCTAGGCAGTAACCCCACAAGCTTACTTTTTGTGTTAATTAACTGGGACCTACAAAATGATGCAAAACATCATTGAAATATTAAAAAGAGATTTTTAAAGAATGAAGCCATAAATATCAACAATGTCAGTCAGGATATCTGCCTCTATGGGCAGGCTATGCCTAAAACATGCTATTGAAGAAATTAAAGATGTGGAACAAGTTTTAACTGATGAGACAGAGATGATACTGAAACTGGATTTACAAAGACAGACCAAAAGAATGACTTGGATCAAGATGTCTCACTGGATATACAAAAGAAACTGGCTAATACTTTAAAAATCAAAAATACAAATGAAAAACCAAGGAAGGGACCTGGATTTTTTTTTTTTATTGGATTTACAAAAGAGGCTTGTTAAAGACCTGAAGATCTCTATGTAATGGGTCAAAGAAGAAATGAAGAGCAATCAAATCCTATGACAATATTTGAATGAACTAAAAACTAAGACTATTAGAAAGAAGAAATATGAACTTAGTTTATTTGATCAAGGTTAAAACAAGATAAGTTGTTATTTCTGGTAATCGTTTAGGACTTTCTGCTGACACCAGAATAAGAGATAGATATGGGATGAAGAGATAATTGTTTGTAAACTTATAGGGGGCAAAGAGTCATTAATTTGTTTACATTTGTTGTGATGAATGTTGGAAGTCACTTTTTTACATATTTCTTTTCTCATTATTGTATTCATGTTTTTTCTTTTTTCTTTCTTCTTTCTTGCACGTTTTTTCTATTAGATTTCACTATTATAAAGCAGACAGAATTGCAAAAACTTGTAAAAAGGAGGAAAATGTGTGGAAAAGCCTGACAAATATCATTGGCTACAGCAGACCTCCCTCTCTTACTGAAGGAAATCAGCAACTGACAGATCACCTGAATGTGTTCTACTGTAGGTTTGAGAGGAGACCACTGTCAACTATCACTACACTCCCCATCTCAAATATATCAACAACAGCCAAATCTCCTACATCTGACTCCATCCCTCTGGGCCCCCCACCTCTGGTGATCCTAGAAAAAGAGGTGCAAGTTATATTTCACAGACAAAAGACTGGAAAAGCATCTGGCCCAGATGGAATAACTCCTTCTTGTTTGAAAGTCTGTGCTGATCAACTGGCCCCCATCATCACTTGTGTCTCTGGACTTCCTCTCTGCCTTTGCGAATTGGTTTTGGTTGTTTACTGGCTTGTGTCTGTGGGACTGAGGGTAGCTGCCTTCAGGGAAATGTGGGGTAGAACCTTGCTGGCCGTTGTAGGGCCATCTGTTGTGGCAGTTAACAGAGTAATAAAGAGACTCCATCAATACCTGCCTCTGCCTGGGCAACCTGGGTCATAAAAGGTTAGAGCTGGCCATCTAAAAATCATCACGAATTGGCTGCTAGATCCCTTGCAAGTTGCCTACCATGCAAATTGACAGGGGACGTTGTTAATATGACAGATTGACAGGTGATGTTGTTAATATGACATTGCACTACATCTTACAACATCTTGAATTCCCAAGGACCTATGCAAGGATCCTTTTTGTAGATTTCAGTTCAGAATTCAATATCATCATTCCAGAAATTCTTCTCTCTAAACCAACTCAGCTAGCTGTGCCACACTTGTAGGTGGATTGTAAACTTTCTAACAAATAGAAACCAGCAGGTGAAACTAGGAATTATCACACTGAATATTGGTTCAATTAGTACAGGTGCCCCCCCAGGGCTGTGTGCTCTCTCCATTACTCTTTTCTCTCTGTACCAATGACTGCATCCCTCTGTTAAAGTACTGAAGTTTGCAGATGATACAACAGTCACTAGTCTCATTTGAGATGGGGATGAGTCTGCATACGGATAGGAGACTGAATAACTGGTCAATACTTGGTCAATAAAAAATAAGCTATGCTATGCTCAAAATCAAAATTATTAATAACATTTATATATACACAAACAAAATACCAAAGGTAACAGATTGTGTAACTTTTTGCACACTACCTTTGATAAACAAATAATGATCAGGATGATGCAACATAAAGTCCTATATATAAAGCAAAATGTCTGATTTCAAGCTAGCTTTAGAAAAAAAAACAGAAGAACAGAAAACATTACACTACCCAGAATCCGTCAATGAGGGAGGTGGGCGGTCTAGAAACACATTATATAAACAAACAAACAAACAAACATTACCCACTGATATTGGGTAACTAAGAAAGCCAAATCATATCCGAAAGAAATCAGCATATGTGTCATGCCTCCATCGGAGCCTGAATCTGTGGAGGAAAATGAGCTGGATCGGGACCCGATGGAGGTCGAGGGAGAGGTGTCTGTGGTTTCAGAGGAATGCAGGGAAGAGCAGGCTGAGGCAGGCCAGGGCCCTTCAGGATTGGGACAGGATGAACAGGAGAGATAGAGTTCAGGTGATGAGCAAGGGCCACCCCCACCTGATCCTAGAGCACGGAGAGTGGAGAGAAGGAGGGAACAACACAGGCAGGCTCAACTACTCGGGAGGAGAGTGTCCTGCCCCTCTCCATAAGGCACACCTGGAGACTGAGATTTAAGGAGATGCTGTAGGGAGAGGCATTTGTTGGGAACAAACACTGATTCCTTGGAGTTTTGTGTATGTTGTTGCTGATCTCTTGTTCTGTGACTTTGGCTTGGAAACCCGGAAACTCTGACCATTGGACTGGCTGACAACATTGCTTGGATGTTCAAAGATCTGACTGTATTTTGGTTTCCCTTTTGAAACTGCTCAGGCAAGCGTGTATTCACACAGTCTTTATGATGTATGTGTGATTCCTTGTTATCTCCTGGCCTCTCCTAATCAGACTGTATGTAAAACAACTTGCAGCCAGAGGCGGCTGAAGGTGTGTGTGTCTTCTTTTGTTTGGAGGCTTGCCAGAAATGTGGGAGCATTTGGGGAAAATTTGGAGAAATTAAAGGGTGGTTTGAATTGCCAGCTGACTGCATTGCCTCTGTGCTGTGCCCTGGGTCGTCACAATGTGTTTTCTTGATTCTAGAAAGCCTTTTGTATAAATCATATCAAGCTATGGAATGTCCTTAGGAAAATGAAAATCCAGAATATCTGATTGTCCTCATGAGAAATTTACACACAAGACAGGAATCTTCAATCCAGATAGAAATTGGTGAAATAGACTGGTTTCAACCTATATTCTGAATGTATTGAGGCAATCTGGACTGGAAGAAGATAATCATAGTCTTTAAATTAAAGGAAGAATATATTATCATACCATCAATATAGTATATTGATCAAGTTATTCTAACAGGCGAAAATGCAAAGCCTTTCTGTCTTTGCAGATCAGCAGGGAGGGGGGGAAGAGGGGATGGTTCCACGCAAGTGGCAGGCAAGAGCATTCGCAGTCCCATTTGCGTGAGTGGCGGGCACATGCACCACTTTGCAAATGGAGCTGAGTGCACGCTTGGCCACTGCTTGAACAAATGGAGTTGCTGTGCGCTTGCCTGCTGCTTGCACAACTGGAGCTGCACATGCGCCTGTCCGCTGCTTCCGTGGCCTGGTTCTGAACAGACCATGGCCTAGTAGTGGGCCACAACCCAGGGGGTGAAGACCCCAGCTCTAAAGAGCTAGTTTAGTCTAATAGTTAAGGCACCAGACCAGAAGTTTTAGTCCCACTTTATCATGAAAGCCAGCTGGGGGATCTTAGATCAGTTGTCTCAGCTGCTGCTGTATGGAAAATAGGAAGAGGAAGGAGTGTTAGGTATGTTCGCTGCCTTGACTTATTTGTAAAAATAATAAAAGTGGGATACAAACAAACAAATAAATGTGTTAGAAAAGACATTCAGATGCTATGACAGGTCTACATTTACAGAAACTATAATTAGGCAGACCATTTTCCCTCTGATCCTCTATGGATGAGAAAAGTGAACTTTGAACCATAGAAGAATTTGATGCTTTTGAACTTTGGTATTGGAGAAGTCTCTTGGTAATATAATGGATAGCAGGTACACAAACAAATGGATCACATAACATATCAACCCACAGTTCTCATGCAAGGCAGAAATAACCAGGCTCAAAATATCAGATTTTGGATATCCCATGCAAAAAACAGCCTCCCTTGAGACCATAATGCTGGGAAAAGCGGAAAGAAAGAGAACCTGCAAAAAATACACTACTGAGATATAAGGCAAAATTCCCCAACCTTTCCGGCTTTGCGGACTGGTGGGTGGGGAAGAAGGGATGCATGTTCGCTCGCCTACCGCTTTGGGTGGCCTGGTTCTAAACAGCTCATGAACTAGTTGTGGGCTGCAGCCTGGGGTTTGGGGACCACTGTGATAAGGAGATCTGGGGGTGCTGTGGTTAGAATGTAGTATTGCAGGCTAACTCTGCCAACGGTCTGGAGTTTGATCCTGACTGGGTTCAAGGTGGACTCAGCCATTCTTCCGAGGTCAGTAAAATGAAGACCCAGATTATTGGGGGCAATATGCTGACATTATAAACTGCTCAGAAAGTCCTGTAAAGCACCATGGGGCTGTATATAAGTCTAAGTGCTATTGCTATAGGATCTGGGTGCTTGGTAATCAGTTTGCACTTTGCAGTGTCCACAGTCATGGGATCACCATTTGTGATCCTTCCTGCTGGATTCCCAAAAGCAAAGCCCATAGGAGAAAGCAGGAAAGACAGCAACTTTTCCCCACCTTAATAGCAGCCATCCCCAGCTCCATTCATGCTAGCCATACACACACTTACAGTTCTCTCCCACTTGGAAGCAGCCCCACTCAGCCCCACAGCCCCCTGCTGGCCACTGCATACCCTCCCCCTTCCTGGTAGTAACTACTTGCTTGTCCACCAGCTACTTGTGAGCTGGCTGGAACTTGCAGTTAGCTTTGCCACTCTGGATGTTGAAAACCAGCAGGAAGGGTCGCAAATGGTGACTGCTGGAATTGCTATTGCCAAGCAGTATGATCATGTGATATTGTGCTTTATAACTGCATTGCTTAGCAATGGAAATTCCAGTCCCAATTATCCCCATTATCATCATTAACAAGAACTACTTTATATACATAAATTCTTTTATGGAAGATAGCCCTAACACTAAGTTTTAAAATAGATTGCAAGGAAGCCTAACCTTTACCTGCAATTTTATGCAAATATGAATAAAATAATTTAGTCATAAACATTAAGTCAGAAAGAAATAGCATGGAAATAAAGAACCTACAACATGGTTATATCATATGTGGGATTTGAATGCACCCTCTTGTATTTCTCTTTATATTTACAATTTTTAATGATTAATAGCTTGGTTTGAATTTTGTGTGCTATCCAGAGTCACATACATGAGAGAGGTGGTTATTTGTAAATAAATAAATCTGACCAAAATTTTAATTTTCAGGTTAACTATATCCTGAAACCTCAAGATTGCTTTAACTTAACCAAAAAGGCAATAAAAAATTTACTCTAAAATTCTACCAATAAGCAATCCCAAGCATAACATGAAAATAATAGTTTATGTTAAAATTATTGCTAAATACTGTATTTTACTAGACACTACATTTTGATTGATTTTATGTCATATTTTTGATTCCTAGTGACCACATAGATTGATTTTGTCCATGATAATCTATTCCTATCCATGATAATTTATCGTAATCTATTCTTTCAAGTGTCCCAAAAATACACTCATCACCACCATAATTTAGTCCATCCACCTTGCTGCCGGACATCCTCTTTTTCCCTTCCCTTCCACTCCTACATTAGAACTTTTTCTAGAGAGCTGTGTCTTTGCATAATGTGTCCAAAGTACAAGAATTTGAGCCTGGTCATTTGTGACTTTAGTGAGAATTCTGGGTTGATTTGAACACCAACGTTCAAAGGTGCAAATACTCTTCTATTCTACTTCTTTTAAAGTCCAACTTTCATTTCATGTCCCAATCTCCCTGGTCATTTACCCACCAATCCACACGTTCTTGTAGCCAAATACCTCTGCAGTTATTTTGATGACTCAGTGACTATCTCCATCTCCATGACCTGATGTTTCATTTTGAGTAAGATTTTAGGATAAAGGCAAGATATTTCTGCTAGATGACTGTTCCAGGTTTGTGCATCTAATGTTTTAATCTGAAATCCCTCTGGAACAAAGTATGAAAATGGGTGATTGTAGGCCATGCATTTGAAGTAAAGTCCACTACTCAGCAATATCAACTGATTAGCTCTATTTCTGCGTTTGAGGGACTTAAGGTGGGAAAGTCTCATTTGTAGGTAAAGAATATATGGAGCAAATATGTAAGCTAAATCTGGAACTAATGCATTCAGTTTGCAAAAGTAGCAGGGAGTGAATTAAACAAGATTTTCATATACAGAGAGATTTTTCACAGAAATTGGGGAGGAAATTCAAATGGGCAGAAGAGAATTGTAGCTACAAAGAAAAATGGCACAAAAGCAGCTGACAGATCGAGTCAGATTTTACAAGTTTTAGGGCCTGAAAAAACATCAAGGATGAATTGAAGACCTTTGGGCCCATTTTTGGGTGGAGGGATCAATATCCCTGGAGCAGATTTCCAGAGGAATGGTCCAAAGAAGACCCAATTAGAAGATCAACATTGTGCTAACCACAAGAGTTGGCCAGTTAAGTTTTGTTCACAGCCCTTGAGCTAAGGGGAATGCATTTAATTGAAGATAAAACCTGAGTTTAGGATAGATACACTGGTCTCTGAAGATGACTACTTTGCAGGCAACTGCTAAATAGAATAATAAATGACTTGTTTCCTTTACTACATTCCAAGCTTTTAATGGCAACATGCAGGGCGGGGTTAAGGCAGGGCAGCATAGGAGTTAACTGCATGCAGTTTATAGAGCTACCAAGATATAAAAACTAGGTTCAGAAGCATTTATCTTCCAATATTACAAATATAAAGGAGAAAACTGGACAGATTTAGAAATATAATCTTGTGTGCTATGTTTTATCTCTTTAGAATACCTACATTCTCCCCTGGCAATGCAAATAAAAAGTATTATAATGGAAAGCCTATTCTACTTGATTTCTTGAAAAAGAAGTGAATTTTAGATGGTTGATCCCAGAAGGGATCTTAATCTACTGGGATACGAAAAGATATAGACTGGATACACCGCTTAAAGCATTGGAATTTTTTGACAATCACAGAGCGTTTTTGGAAAAAGGTAATCCTGAATCCAAGAAGCAAGAGGAAATGGGTGCTGAAGGAACGGCCAAATAACTACAGGAGGAAGAAGTTAAAAATACATATTCAGAAGAAGGAGCAAGACCGAGAGACCAGAGACAGATAACATTGACTAGAAGATTGAGACCTAGATATAACTGAAAGACATGGAGGAGATTGGAATTTTATCAATAAATATAAATGGACTGAGTTCTCCCTCAAAAAGGAGAATTTTTTTTACTAGACTACAAAAATTAAAAATGGACATAATTTGCCTCCAAAAGAAACATATTAAGAGATAACATTTCAAAATTTTAGAACAACCGAAAATGGGCAAACTTTATTTTACACTTGCATCCCAAAAGAGGAATAGCCCTTTATATAAAAGAAAAGATGAATCCCAAACAAATCTACGCAGATGAAGAGGGAAGAATATTAATGGTGGAAATTATGGTGGACCAAAAACAGATATTGATGGTAGCAATATATGCACCTAATGATAAGCAAGAACAATTCTATCAACAATTACAAAAGAAAATAGTGGACTTAAACTACCAAAATCTTTGCATACTGGGAGACTTTAATGCAATAGTAGACTCGACTCTGGACTATAAAAGCCATAAATAAGGGAGAAAAGGAGGAAATATTTTACCTAAAGCGTTTTTAAAAATGAAAGAAGAATTGTGTATTCAAGTTATATGGAGAGAGAGAAACTCAGAAAAATCACAACATACATTCTATTCAAATACACATAAATCATGGTCTAGAATTGATATGATATGGACATCTTTTGACTTGAAAATGATAATACAAGAAGTAGAGATAGAAACTAATGTTTGGGCAGATCACAACCCAACAAAAATGACTTGGAAAAGGAACCAAGAAAAAACTAAGATGGTCTCTGAATAAATCTATATTGAAAGAAAAAGAATTCTTACAACTAGCAACAAAGGAAATGGATTTTTTTTTAAATAAATAGGAAAGAACGAGGGGATAGATGGGGAACTCATCAAATTTGCAGACGACACCAAGCTGGCAGGAATAGCCAACACTCCAGAAGACAGGCTTAAGATACAGAAGGATCTGGACAGACTTGAACACTGGGCACTATCTAACAAAATGAAATTCAATGGTGAAAAAAGCAAGAAAAATTCAATGGTGAAAAAAGCAAGCATTTAGGCAAGAAAAACCAAATGCACAAGTACAGCATAGGTGGCACCTTGCTCAATAGTAGTAACTGTGAGAGGGACCTCGGAGTCCTAGTGGACAATCACCTAAATATGAGCCAGCAGTGCGCTGCAGCTGCCAAAAAGGCCAACACAGTGCTAGGCTGCATTAACAGAGGGATAGAATCAAGATCACGTGAAGTGTTAATACCACTTTACAATGCCTTGGTAAGGCCACACTTGGAATACTGCATCCAGTTTTGATCACCGCGATGTAAAAAAGATGTTGAGACTTTGGAAAGAGTACAGAGAAGAGCAACAAAGATGATTAGGGGACTGGAGGCTAAAGCATATAAGGAACGGCTGCTGGAATTGGGTATGTCTAGTTTAATGAAGAGAAGGACGAGAGGGGACATGATAGCAGTGTTCCAATATCTCAGGGGTTGCCATAAAGAAGAGGGAGNATCAAGGAGAGAAGCAATCTAGAACTAAGGAGAAACTTCCTGACAGTGAGAACAATTAACCAGTGGAACAACCTGCCTCCAGAAGCGGTGAATGCTCCAACACTGGAAGTTTTTAAGAAGAGACTGGACAGCCATTTGTCCGAAATGGTATAGGATTTCCTGCCTGAGCAGGGGGTTGGACTAGATGACCTTCAAGGTCTCTTCCAACTTTACTATTATTATTATTATTATTATTATTATTATTATTATTATTATTATTATTATTATTATTATTATTATTATTATAAGAAGAAGAAACATCCCTTCAAAATGTATGGGACATGGCTAAAGCATATTTTAGAGGGTTGGCCATAACCTATACTACTAAAAAGAACAAAGAAAAGAAACAACTACAGTTAAAGCTGAGAGAAGAACTTAAAAAATTGGAACTAGAGTTACAAATAGACCCACAAAAGAAAGTCCTTAAGAAACAAATGGAGATAATAAAACATAAACTAAACCTGGCTGAGATGGATATAATGGCACAACAGATTAAACGGACTAAACAGATTTTTTTTTTTGAAAATGCTAACAAGCCGGGGAGATGGCTAGTATATAGATTGAAGAAAGAAAAAAAAAAGATAAATAAGCTACAAGATTCAAAAGGAGAACTACAGTTTCACAATGATGCAATGAAAAAATTATTAAAGATTACTATGAGACACTTTACAAGGCAGAGGTGGTTTCTAAAGAGGAAATACAGTTGTATCTAAAAGAAACAGATTTGCCAAAAATCCCGGAGAATATTCGAAATATACTAAATGGGAAAATATCAACGATGGAGATTATAGAAGCTATAAAAAGACAAAAAAAAGACAAGACTCCGGGCCCAGACGGTCTTCTTGCAGAATTCTATGTAGCATTACAAGATATATTAAGTCTGATGTTGAAAGAATTGTGTAATAAAATCTTTTCGGAGACAAAAATACCAAACTCGTGGACATTTTTTAAAGCTTGAAAACATATTATCACTAAAGTTTGTTTTAGTTCCCAGGATTCTTCTGCACAGAGGCACATGTACACATATTAAAATGTTAGACCAGCTGCCAAATTCTTCTTTATCTCTTCAACAATTCTGGTCCACTTCCAAAATATACAATAGTGGCATTCCCTAAAGATAGTGGAAATACAGAAGAAAGCTCAAACTGCTTTCTTCTGTATTTCCACTATCTTTAGGGAATGCCACTATTGCTTCCCCCCATTGCTTCCCCCCCCCCATTATGGAAGGAGTATAAGCAGCTAGCATTGTACTATAGTTATTGCCTCTTCTATTGTCTCCCTTATCTAGCAATACTTCTCCAAATCACTAATCTCTTGATAAGCTCAGAGATACAGGTAGTTCTCAATTTACAACCATTGGAAGTTACAATGGCACTGAAAAAAGTGACATGATCATTTTTCAGACTTATGACCACTGCAGCATCCCCACAGTCACGTGATCAAAATTTGGATGCTTGGCAACTGGTTCATATTTCTGATGGCCTGGGGTCATGTGATCACCTTTTGCGACCTTCTGAGAAGCAAAGTCAACGGGGAAGTCAGATTCACTTAACAACCATGTTAACAACTGCAGTGATTCACTTAATAAGTGTGGCAAGAAAGGTCATAAAATGGGGCTAAACTCACTTAATAAATGTCTTGCTTAGCAACATAAATTTTTGGGCTCAATTGTTGTTGTAAGTCGAAAAGTACCTGTATGTTAGTGGTTGCTGACTCAGAGATCAGTAAAACCTTATACTGGCTTGCTCATAAAGAAGAAATGTGTGATACAGGCTTGAGTGTTTAGAAATTAGTCTTTCAACAACCCATTTTACTTTATATATTTACTTTTATACTACTTAAAAGTACAGTTAATCAGGAATTTATTACCTTTATTTTTTGCTACTGGAGAGGGTGGTTGCTCTGTAAATACATCGGGTGAAGGTGATTCTGGGTGATCAAAGTCTTTATCCATGGTTTCCATGAGAGTGGCAATATCAGAGTCTTCTGAACTATGCCTTGTGTTGTTAGCACATTCTGAATGTGAAGGTGTAGACTGCTGCATCTGTGATGAGGAATTTTCATTCTGATGCTCCTGTTGTTGAGATACCACTGGTAGCTCTGGTAAATGTTGCTCTAGTAAAACTGGTGTATGTTGTTGGTTTGATTGCAAATTTTGTTTTGTGCTTTTGGACTTCCTGCCTGCTGCATGATTCTGAGTTGCAGCATTAGAATCCAAGCAGACAGAACCTGCTCTGTTCCCAGTCTGTGCAGAACCTGCCTGCACAGAAGTTCTGTTTGCAATATTAGAACTGTTTTTAAACTTCATGTTATCAACTTCAACTGAATTTCTATTGCTGTGTAGATTCACTGATGAGTTACATTGTTTATGACTTCCTGCACTGGATCGTGATGAGGAACTTCCTGGTCCATAGATTCCTCTGGAAGAGCTGTGATTTGACTCTGATCCAAGGGGATTCAAGCTGAAATAAAAATAACCACATTTAAATCTCACAATACAAATATTTAGAACATGGGGATCAAGCTACTTACTAAAATGCATGAGGTTTTAATGAGTGGATATTAAATTCAATTTTAATAAAGTGAAGAGGTATGTGGAATTAATGCTTAATTTAGATCTAAAAGCTCAATATATTAAATAAGTTTCCATTCTGTAATCACTGCTGACACTTTTTAAGATTCCACTGCCACTCTTTCTTCATGTATATATTTTCTGTATAACTGAATTTCAACCATATATTAGCCTTAGAATTCTGCAAATAACTAAAGGCTGGTCTCATGCATCACTTAAAATATATTCAAGAACATGATAGAACCATTCCAAAGGATCTGTATATTAGGATAAGAATAAAGCTCTATATTATTATTTACTTTTGCGCTTTGATTTATTTTCTATTTCTACTGCTACAAAATATAAGATGTCTACCGTGGATTTACTAATTTGACATATATCTAGAGTTAAAATAATCTTTTAACATGTTTTCCTTAAAACTAATAATCTAATTTTGGGAAAATAATATATTAATTGGTATTTATTAAGCAAGATAATATAGTCTAAGCAACAAATTTGACCAGTAATTTTTAATTCCATAATTATTCTGTATGTATATAGATTTGCTCAAATGTTGTGACTTCAGTACAAATCCATTCTGAGGGCAACATAAATTAGTGAAACTGTCACTTTGAAAGCATTTAATTTCTAAGTAAAGCCATACTTTCCATCAGATGAAATTCCAAGTATTCTCCTGAGATCAAATGGCCTTCCCATATCAAAAGGAGGATTGGATGCTTCAAAGGAAAGGCGCCTTCTAAATGGTTCCCAAATTCCTTGAGCTTCTAAATAGGCTGTTCCAATTACCAAAAGGAAGAGCACACTGCAAGAGAAGTGTAAGTGCTTTTATTATTTTGATACTTCAAAATCAAAAGATATAATGATAGTCTATTTGCATTGATACTAATTATAAAATTCCATTCCTTGATTTACTAAACTGTAAAATATACAAAATAAGCTTAAATATTGATTCAGCCAATCAGACATGATTTGTTTTAATTTTTACTATTTCACTTTATGGGGAAAAAATAGACAAATGGCAACCAGTGCAAGTATTTCAGTAGTAATCCAATATTTTTTGGAAATTGCTCATTTACAATTCTATGACTATTAAAGATTTCAGAATAAATTTGAAAAGCCACCTGATGAATTTACATTCCTTCTGGATCAAGAAGAATTAACTGTAAGTTTAAGAATGTTAAAAATTGGAAATAAATGTCAAAGAGCTAAGCAAGATTTTGGTCTAAGAAAATTATAAATGATTTAAGAGTCCACGCAAGTTTGGACCATGAAACTTTTAGCGTAAGATTTTGGAAATAATTAAATAAAATAAACAGCATTTTGTGGAAATTAGAATGTTTTGTGTATCTTGAATGAAAACAGAAACTTGAATTTTATAATCTGAGAAATTGGATATTAGAGGGGACTAACGATTCCAGGCAGGGGAAAAAACAAACTCAAACACTTTGGGTTTTAGTTAGTGTGGAGATTTACAAAATGATACAAGACACTATAACATTAGAAATATTTCAGGAGAGTTTTCAAGAATGTGATCAGATGTAAATAGCTACAATACTAGAAACATCAGCAATGATGTCTGCCTCTATGGATAGACTATATCCAAAAGATGTTAATTTATGTTTCCTGCAAGTACAAGGTCTGCTTTTTATGGATCAACTGACTCTTGATCCATTAGTTGTGACAGGAATTGACCAACAAGCTTGTCACTTGAGCCTGATGCCATGGGCTGAGAGGAAATGACTGGCCAAAGTCACTCAGCCAGCTTTCATGCCTAAGGCAGGACTGGAAATTCAGTATCTAATTTTCTAACCTTAACCACTAGACCAAACTGGCTCTCAAATCCCACAGATGTGAAATCTGATGTATAAATACTGGAACCAAAAATACTAGCTAATAAAACAGTGAGAATTATAAGATGGAAGAAGCAGTTAAAGTGGAATTACAAATGACAAAGCAAGAGAATGACCAGGATAAGAACTTAAACTGAATACAAAAGAACCTGGTTAAAGTTTTTAAAAGATCTTCTTTGAGAGTTTAGCAAATCAAAATCTGATAATAACTCTTCAATGGATTTACTAAGGTGGTTCGCTAAAGCCTCAAAGAAACCTCTGTGATGGGAAAAAAAATTGAAGAGAGACCAAATTCTACAACAATATTTGAATGAATTATAATAATTATAATTTATAATAAATAAATAAATAATACTAATAGAGTTGGAAGGGACCTTGGAGGTCTTCTAGTCCAGGGGTCCCCAACCCCTGGTCCATGGACCAGTACCAGGCCACAGCATGCCAGCAACCGGTCCGCACAAATAAGCAAAGCCCCATCTGCGGGATGTAGGCAGCACACAAAACCACACATCCTCCGGTCCACGGAAAAACCTCTCTCCACGGAACCAGTCCTTGGTGCCCAAAAGGTTGGGGACCTCTGTTCTAGTCCAACCCCCTGCTCAGACAGAAAACTCTATACCATTTCAGACAAATAGTTGTCCAGTCTCTTCTTAAAAACTCCCAGTGTTGGAGCATTCACAACTTCTGGAGGCAGGTTGTTCCACTGATTACTTGTTCTAACTCTCAGGAAATTTATCTTTAGTTCTTAAAGATCAAGACTGTTAGAACTAAATGGAAGGAAAATAAAACTGATTTGTTTGATTAAGGTTAAAATAAGACTTGTTTTTATAAAGTTATGGTAATCCTTTACAGATTTTTTGCTGACACCAGGATTGAAAAAGTTAATAATTTATGGATTTGCATATAGATAAGGGATGGGCTATGGGAAGAAAAGATATTGATTTGTAACCTTATAGAGCAACCCCCTCCTGCAGCCCACCACTGGGCCGTGACCCATTTGGAACCAGGCCGCACAAGTGGGTGGGTGAGCTTGCATGCATGCAGCTCTACTCCCTGCCACTCACACAGAACCATTCCCTTCCCCTCGCCAGGTTGCCAAGCCAGAAAGATTGGGGACAGCTGTTATAGAGAGTAAAGAGTTATCAAAATTGTGGTGATGAAGAATGAAAGTAACTTCTTGGCATATTTTTTTTATCTTCTTTTTCTTTTTTTGCATTTTTTAAATCTTTTACTAAGTTTAGTTTGTATAACAAAAATTATGAAAAAAGTACAGGATAATTAATAAGGTACAGTTTTTCCTTCTAACTCAACCCCCAAGATCACCCAAAAAAATTCAGCATCAAATATGGCTGAAAATATAACTATTTTCAGTATTTTCAGTATATTCAGTATCATTCAGGTGCAAATGAAACTGCAAGCCTACTAACTTTACTTGGAATATTTAAAACTATCCTGTAGTTCCAATGAGAGAAACTTTCTGTCTTAAAATTTAATAATATTAACAAGATAATTAACACTATATTAATAAGTGAAAAGGGGAGAGATTAAGTAAACAATGATCTCTCCACATACTCTGGGTTCCTAATCTCAAAATCTACAAATTGAAAATATCCAAAATAACAGTATTAGCAGTTATTGAGCCTTATGAACTATCTCAACATTGGAATACAAATCAAGATGATGGCCTGCAAACAATAATTCAAGTTGCTTGTGCTGAGCTGCCAATCATTTAAACCTCCCTGTCAACGCTGCTAATATTGTATATTCTTGCTTTGACAAAATATGCAGAACTGTCTGGTATTTTTAGAGTTAATGCAGAGGAGTAGGAGGGAGGAGGGAAAAGCCCGGGAAAGGGAAAGGAAGGGAACCTTTGCCCTTCACACTAATTGGAGAACATAAATCATGACAGCAAAATAGGGAGTGGAAATGCTAGCAAAAATAACTGCTTGGTGGGTGGGGATTTCAGACCCTAGCATTGCCTTTCATCATGCTTGTGCCGACATTTTGTCACATAAATAAAGAGACTTTTTTAGGATAAAATGCCTGGAAGTTCTTTGAAGTGTTTCATTAGTCGGAACCATGACACTCCAATTCAAAAAATACTGATGGATGTTATGCTGCACAGTGAGGAAAGGAATGTCAGTTTCTTTTGTGGGGATGAAATAAGGAAAGAGAAACAATTTTCAGTGCCTCCTCTGCTACAAATTAGGATTCAAATGGGTCTTCAGAAGGTCCTTACTCAACCTGCACAATATTGAAAATTCCTCTGCTTGTGCTCCAGCTGTCATCATATTAATGTCGTTGCTCTCTACATTCTATGAAACAAAAGTTTTGCTTTAGCTCTGTGAGAGAAGGAAGAGTCTTTGGACTGATAGTATTAGTTAACTGGGATACTTCCATATTCCAATAAACAGCTAGGGCATCAATGACAAAAACTTCCCCGAACACATTAACCATCCAGATTCATCAGGTGCACAGTAAGGCCATTTTAACTGAAAAACATTCCTGCACAAGTTTGGAGCAGCCATCAATTTAAACAGATGTGATTTGTCCCTTATAATGTCTGGGGCCAGATACATGTTGAGTCAAGTTTCTGGCCATCATAGATTTCACAAAACCCTAAGTTATTTCTACCTGGGCAGCCCCAGTTTGGACACTGAGATTTTCCAGGACAAAAAGTTTAAGGTAACTGATTGCCATACATGAAATAATCTTGCCTAATTCTGAAGAGAGATGGAAAGCAATGAAACAGACAATTAGGTAACATTAGCCCTAAAATGATCCTGTCACCAAAACTCAGCAGCAGGCACTCAAATCTGAGTTTCAGATGAAAATTTGGTCAGCAAGAGGGAATTTCAATAAACCATTACTGTGCCACTTCTTTAACCTCTACTCTTTTCATATTATACAATAGAGTACCCCCACTTAAACAGTGAATTCTACCTCATCAGTCAACTGATAATATGCCTGGTTGATGCTTTCATGCAGGATTAAATTCTGGGGAAACAGATGGCAAAGCAACAACTGATTTGATAACTGAAAAAGAAGACTTTTAAGATTAGGAGGAATACCAATGCTATCAATTTGAAAGCTCCAGTTAGGCAACAACTTGAAGGTAAAGAAGGCAAATCACTACTTTTCCTCCTTTCATCAATAAGGATCAAGTTGCATTTTCCCAGAATTTCTTGTTTCTTTGGTTACTTATTTTGTTTGCTCCAAACTATTTCCCATATAGGGAATATTAGCATCTAGCAAGAGGAACAACGGTTATATATCACTTAAGCCTTATTTGCTTTTCACAGAAACAAGAGCACAAATAGTCCTGAACTTACGACCATTCATTTAACAACAGTTCAAGGTTACGATGGTCTAAGAAAAAATGATTTATCTGTCCTCAACTTATAGCCATCTGAGCACCCCCAAGGCCACGTGATTGCAATTCAAACACTTGGCAACTGGCTTGCACTTACGATTGGTTGCAACGTTCCACAGTCACTTGATTACAATTTGTGAGTTTCAATTTCCCAGTCAGTTTCCAACAAATACACAGTTGGGGAAGCTGGAATCACTTAACAACCATGTAATCACTTAATGACCAATGTAAAATGGTTGTAAAATTGGGTCTGGTTACATGATTCGACTTATGACCACACCAACTTATGATGGGAATTCTGGTCCCAACTGTGGGCGTAAGTTAAGGTCTATCTGCATGAAGACTTATTTTCTTAACAAGTAGAGAACACCAGCCAACAAAATACTAAAAAAAAGATGCTTAATACCTCATTATTCCTGAGACTACTATGTACAGCGCCAACTCCCAATTTGGTCTGGGCAAAGCTTCTGCACAAGTTGCTAACATGTGATAGGGAAGAGATGCATTTAATATAAATATAAATTCGGAACCTCCTGCTGTGGTTAGTTTCAATTCACGAATGACTCTGGAAGTAGTGAAATCTGGCGTAAACCTATTGGAATAAAAAAAGACTTTTTTACTTATCCAGGTTATATCATTTACAACAATAACAAAAAAGCAACTTTGCAAATTCAAATGAAGTTAGAGCCATTCTAAAAGTCAATGTCATTTTTGATGGTCCAACAATAACCAAAGATATATCATAATTTCCTTCAATTCTTGTTAAAACAATTATGCAGCAATATTGAAAAGGTGAAGGAAACTATGTGAATGTTTTTATTTTAAATAGGAGAAAATCCTTTCACATTTGGGTGCTGCTTGAATTTTGTTTTTATTTCTTTCACTATGCAATCATGCATTATTTCATTATGAAACATATTTGGGTGTTCATGGCAAGATAAATATGTAAAATAATATGGGAGCATACAAAACTATTGAAAAATACAAGAAACTTAACAAAATATCCATGATAAATTGTTCTAGCTTATAGATAAAGGAAAGAAATAATGAGGCTCTGTCTAATGAACTTTCATATTCTATAATCCACAAGGCTCTTAGATATTTAGACTATTTAAGTATAGGCTATCCTCTACCTTGATCTCAGGTGGAATATTGAGTCCAAGATCGCTACGTTCAGCCATGCACATACGGTATCCAGAAAGACCCCAGAGTAAGGCATTATGATACACGAATAACTCAGTAGTAGTCTGAAAATGAAGACTCAATCATCCAGGCCAAAAGTATCTAAAAAGGTTAAATCATGGCAACTGGACCAAAGTTTATTAAACTGAGACGTTTTGTTATTCAACCATTTTGGATGAGTAACGAAACATCTCAGTTTAATAAACCCACAATAACACGAAGATATCAGGGCTTTTAGTATGGACCCATTTGCCATTCCACTGAAGCACAAATACTTTAGTATTGGAGGCAGGTGCAGCAAACCTAAAAAAAGGGGGCAAGGATGCCACTTCTTTATATAGAGTTGTAAGAATGAGAATATGCATATGATTGGATTCAGCACATTAGGTGATGGTAAGGTCAGTGAGGTAATTAGGTTGAAATCTTTGAGATAATGTGCTGGAACTAAGAACAATGGTGCACATAGAAGGATTTCATGAAAATAATTACTTTCTAGGGAGTTGTTTTCATGGGTTTATCTTACACTTGTTCTGCTTCCTAGAGTATTTTGCTTGTTTCCTAGTATTTTCTCCCAAATTTATCAACATCCTTTGGCATTTTAAGTGCTTTCTGGCTAAGCTGACAAGACATTATTCTTTTCCAAGTTCCTGGGAAGATAATTTATAGGGGAGGGAACATTTTCTTGTCCTAACCAACATCTTATTTTCTCCTGCATCTATACATAGGTTTCTTTTTATAATAAAAGGCAGGGATGTACAAATCATTTTATTCCTGAAATGTTCCATTCATGGACCAGCTATTTTGTTCTGGATAAGAACTGAAATGGAGCTCAATCTGGGCAGAAAGGATTAGAGGGATGGGGGAAAGCTGGGGAAAAAAACCAAGGAATTTCCTTGGCAACTACATTTATGAACATTAGCAGCAAAGGTGTAAGGGCACATAGGCCACTGTACTGATAGAAGCTACAAACAAAAAGCCTAGAGAGACTGAGGGAAGACAACAATGATGTAGAATTCAGAGGGATGGGTAGGCTAGTCAGACAGATCTGTTGGGATGCTAGGGGAGTCTGTAGAAGTGAGAAGAAAAAACTGGAGAGATGTAAAAACAGGGCATGCAAAAGAAGAGATAATAAATGATTGATGAGCACTAGCTTTGGCCTACATTCCCTGGATTTTGTTAACAAGCTGAAGCATAGCAGGATTTGTTTCTGTTGAAGAGCAGCCAATCTAAAATGGTATGGCAGAACACCTGGTATATAACAGTTCATTTCAGGTCTGAAGCAAAATGTATTTCTGGATTTGTGTAAATCCCTGGTAAAGAGTTTATTTATACATAATACAAAGAACACATAATTAGGTTATCTTGTAAATTGAAATTGATGCCAGTATTCAGCACAAGGACACTTACAATATGACAATGTCTTTAGAGACATTGGCACTTAGTGCAAATTCTTGGCAATTAACTATTTTAAATCCATATCCTTCACATAAATATCCACTGATTTCCATGGATTTTATGTTAAATTGAAGCTGTCCTGTATTTTCCACTTTGAATGTTCTTTTCAGAGTAAAATTTGGTTCCTTTAACTTTGTTTCTGTAAGAAAGAGAACAAAACATTCAATACTATAATCCATAACTTGTTATATAAAAAATATCAGTCTATATTTGTTTTCTTTATTTTTAATACAACTATCATTGGTCCTTGTTTTGTTTAGTCTTTTTTTAAAGAAGAGAAAAAAGTAATACTTTATTGACTATCTTTCTTGCACACTCTTTCATGGAATGGACTGTTTTAACTCTTGTGATTAAAGTACTCACTTTCTGTACAGTCTTTTAGCAATGCTTCAGTGATTTTGAATCGCAATGAACTAGCTGCTCCAGGTACTTTTCCTGCAATCTTCATGCTTTCTGTTGTTCCTTGTCCTTTAACCATTATAGCATCTATTACTGTTAAATTATTTCTATAAAACAAAAGCAATAGAATCATTATAAAATTAACCACATAACAATCTTTAATTTTTTAAGATATTCCACAATTCCAATTTCAATCAGAATAGACCTAGAAGAGACCTTGGAGGTTTTCTAGTCCAACCCCCTGCTCAAGCAAGAGACCCTGAACCATTTCAGACAGATATAGAAAGACAGTCCAGTCTTTTCTTAAAAACCTCCAGTGATAAAGCACCTACAACTTCTGAGCCCCACCTCATTCAACATTGTTGTACCTTTGAATGGTCAGTGAAGTGGTAGTAAGCACATGACTATCTGTAGTTGCACCCACAACACAACTGACTAATTAAGAGTTAATTTAACCCTAGGCAGGACAGTATCTAATTGAATTCAATTTAAGCCCATTGCAGGCTACTTGACGTCTCTATGGTGTTTTGGCAGCCTCATTGAGCAAATAAATGTGTCAATTGGACAAACAAAGAGCCATGATTTGCTTATCATCAGGTCAAATGTCTGGTAAAAATGCATCTGTGTCTCTTCATGCCAGTACATCCTCCACATGATAATCAATACATAATCTTAGCTAATCATCTTTCCTCTAATGCAAAATCTTTAATACTGTAGTTGATTTGATGGCATTAATATATATATATATATATCGATATGTACATTAAAGATACTTTTAGGACAACAAGCTCTATAAGTTGGATTATGTATACATACAATTTCACCTAATTTCTTATACAGCTACAAAATCATTGCAAGTCATCTTGAATAATCAACCTGTAAAAAGTATAGTTAAAATTCAGAAGTAATACTTATGTTAATTATATTCAGAAAGCATACTGTACCTGATAATTATTAGGGATGAAACAGTTTTATTAAGGATTGGAGTGAATTTTATTTTAATAGATTTTCTCTCACCAGGTTTTAAAATTACATTTAAAACTGATTGCCGAGACAACCCTTCTGTAAATCCTGTGGAGCTCTGCATTGTCTGACCCTTTGAAAAGAGAATAAAATTCAGAGGTTAGGGTTTTGGGCAACTTAAAACAGCAGGGAGGAGAATGGATCCATGGTCCAAGGGCTGCTCATTCTGCTTTGGGATATTCATTGTTCATAGTGGAAATACAAATACAACCAGGAATTTTAAATGTATAGTTCTTATTTTTAATTACTGTATTATACCAAGATTGACATCAGAAGAAAATCAAGAAGTGAGGGTTACTTACATAATTTCTAGAAACTTGAAATTCTAGTGTCTTCAAATTGATGTCTTCTGTCATACTTAAATTAAATCTAAAAGAAAAATACTTTATTAGCTGCATTTATGAATTTAGAAAAAATATAAATGTATTTTAAGAAATAAACCCTTTGAAAAGATATATTAAAATATGTATATTTGAATATTTTATGTTAATTACACTTTACAGGTAGTCCTCAAGTTACAAATGTAATGGAGCCTGTCAATTACATTCATAACCCGAGGATTCTTTTGAGTGAATCACATTAAATGTGAAAACTCCCTGCTTTTGCCCATGCATTCACTAATCCAATGTGCAGGTCATTAAGTGCACAAGGTATCTCAGGGTGGGAAAGGCCATGGGTGGCCTAGTGATGGAACAGCCCACCAGCTTAAGACCACCCAAGGCCTCACCCGACCCACTGAGATACCTCATGCAATTGCTTCCCCCCTCCCCATCCTGTCACACTAGGTAACTTACCTTGCAAAGTTCTGTCTCCTCTCTGCCGCAGTTTCTTTGATGATTTTGCTTCCAGCATCTGATCGGTTTGCAAACACTTTTCGCATGCCGAGAGTGAAATGTTCTGGGTGCCATGATCTTGCAGGAATTCAGGCTGCAAGATCACAGTGCCCAGAAGCTTCCAGTCTCTACGTAAAATGTTTGCAAGCCGACAGGACGCTTTGAGGCAGCAAAATCACACTGCCTCAAAGTGTCCTGTTTGTTTACAAACGTTTTGCCCCAAGAGTGAAATGTTCAGGGCGCCGTAATCTAGTGGCCTGAAGACTTGCAAGATCACGGTGCCCAGAAACTTCCAGTCTCCTTGCAAAACTTTTGCAAGCCGAAGGGATGCTTTGGAGCTGTGCGATTTCGCTGCCTCAAAGCGTCCCATTGTCTTGCAAACATTTTGCGCAGAGACTGGAAGCTTCTGGGCGCCATAATCTCATGGCCTGAAATCCCATGTGATCACGGCGCCCAGAACATTTCTCTCTCAGTGTGCGAAAAGCATTGCAAACTGATCGGATGCTGGAAGCAAAATTGTCAAAGAAACTGCGACAGAGAGGATACATATCTTCACCCCGCAGGAGGGAGGGGGTAAGCAATTGTGGGGAGCGGGGGAGAGAACAGGCAGGTGAATGTTGCAGTGCCTCTGTGGTCGTTCGTAAGGGTGAATGACTGCCGTGGTGCTGCAACATTCGTAATTTCAGGATTGTGTCGTAAATATTTGGGGGTGGTTATTGTGTACCTTTGAATGGTCACTAAGTGAACTGTCATAACTTGGGGATTACCTGTATTCATATTCAATAAAATTGTGAAATATTTTGGCTTAAAGAATCTTGTTTAAAAGTTGCAGGTGCAGCTAAACAATCAGTCCACCCCTTTTTATGCATGTATAATGCATGTCAAGCAGAAGCAGGGCTTTGATCCCATGGTCACCCCTCTCATTTTGAAACCAGTGACCATCACTAAGGACACCCTGATGATATGATTGAGGAGATCTACTTTTCAAATGTGGTTATGCATTAATCAGACAGAAAAACACACAAGAAACTTATAATTAAGAGGAAAAATGCAATAGAGCATACAATTAATCTCCTTATAAACCCTGTTAATATCAACCCTCACCTGTCAAGTAGCTTATCTACAAAGATTGATGGATTAGAGTATAGCGCTATGGGAAGAAGCTGAGCAAAAATGGGAACATCTGCAGGATTTTCTAGAACAATTTCTTCTTCCTAATGGAACAAATTTAGATTCATATTTATTGTATAAAATAGATAAAAATATTAAGATTTACTCTATTAACAATGCCAAGACTTACAGATGAACCATTTGTATTGGTAAGTGAGAAATCCAATTGGTGCTGTGAGTCAAGTAAAGAGGGCCAGGCCAATTCTGCTGTGATTTTGGATGTTACAGCCTTTTGAAGATCCGTGTCCACTTCAAATACAGCACTCAGCCTAGACATTAAAAAATATTAAACAAACAAACAAAAAAAAGTAATAGCAGTTCATGGAATTCACATAATAGAAAAACCATAATTTCACAATTCTGCATTACAATTTTGATTTTAAAGAGAATTATATTTCATTAAAATATATTACCAACTCTAGTTATAGAGATATAATGACATAACTGACAGTGGAAATAATACTTAGAAACACATAAAACATTTGCATGGTAAACTGATGAAATCCATGTATAATTTGCTATATGTCCGTCTCTGAGAGAGGTGGGAGTTCAAAAATGTGAAAAATAAATGAAAATAAATAAATATGGAAATTGGAAGATATTTGTTTACAACATCTACTGGTCATAGAGTTAAGCTACTGCTCACACATTTACTGAACAGAACCATTATTAGTAAAGGTCACTATTAGATGCACATATTTCTACAGTATGCAATCAAAGAGTTTATGAACCACAATATGGCTAATTAGAAGCATTCACAAGATGCTAACATCAACTATCTGACGAACACATACTCTGATTCTTTGAACTCTTTAAAAGACTAATATAATCAGAATTGTTTCTTTGTGCATGTGCACATTTCTGTGTGTCAAAAAGATCAAGACAGCAAGTGTGAAATTACAACCAAAGCCCTGCCTATTTAAGCACTCATTTAAAAAGTTGAAGCATTGTTGCTCACTTATCTCTATTTTGACTTGCTGACTTCCTCTATGGGCATGCCTAGTGTAACTAGGAAAAACACTTATTACAGTTTAATCTATGATAACTTCTTCAGTATATTTGTGAAATGGTTTACCTTATGTTTCTAGTTTCTAAATTGATTGTTGCAATTTCATTAGAAAATAATTTCTTTTATGTTTCTTATTTGCTTAATACATGTCATTTACAACTTTTTCACAAGCAAATGACCTATCTTAAAAGATAGAGTTAGCTCAAAAGTTACTATATTTTAAAATAAACTCACTGATTGTTTGAATAATCTCTTATTCCAATCCATTCTCTGAATAAATTATCATGCAACTCCCAATCTGAATCCCATGCATCTTCTTGCATTGATATACTGTGCTGTACTTTTGATTCAGCTAGGAAAAAAACAACAACCAATACATTATTTAATCCAAAATGCCTTCAACAATAACTGCGCCTTTAATACTTAATTATAGAAATTATTACTTACATTTACTCAGAAAAGGCAAACCTACATAACAGTGGTTTCCACACTGTAAACCAGGATCAAAATAAATATTAGCTATCTGAAAAATATAAGCAAGATGGAAACACCCTGAATAACAACGTATCTTGGGACAGCAAATATAGTGTACTCTTAATACTGGCAAAAGCTACTTTAGACTATAAAAGTGAGTAATACTTCCCATTTGTATACTTGAGAATCTCAGAACCCTTTTAGTAGTTGTATATATGCAATAGAGCATTTCAAAGATGTGTGAGAGGGTTTGTGATCTACAGAATTTTAAGCCCTACATGATCCTCAATAAATATACTTGAAGTATGTCAGTGTTTTCACCAATGCAATAATTTCCTTCTTACTGATTCCAGTAAAAAGAGACAAAAAAACTCCCATAAAGACAGAAAACTAAAGGAACAAAAAAAAAAACCCCTTTCCCTTTCCCCATCTCCCATCATGCCTCTAGAAGACTTGGGAAATGATGACAATTCCAGTACATAATCTCTCACACGATAATTCTGTTCATATGAATCATATTCAAATGCTCAAACCTTTGATTTTTTCCCTGGTTCTAGATCTTCCTTGTTACTTCGTATTCTTTTGTAATAAAACCGAACATCTTCTGATAATGATCGGATCTGTTGTATTTTCACCTTCTGTGAGAAAGAATTCATAAGACTCAAACTCTGATGAACTGCCTTGCCCTAAAAGAAGAAATATAAATGTTTTCGTTTTAATACTTTCGTGCCCAGGGTGACAAAATTCTGACACATTTATTAAAAACATTTAAATTGTTTGACATGTTCAGAGACCATTATAAAAACATTCACTTTAACATTTCATTTAGGCTATTCTAAGCCACACCAGTTGAATGTTTTTTTATAGTTTAAATGATCACAAGTTAAGAATGCTTTTGTGCAAATGTTTCAAAGTCTGCCAATTTATTAAAGTGTTTAGGATTGAACTGTTCAGTCAGAGGATACTGAACTGTAAAAGGAAATCTTTCAATATTACACCTAAGCTATTCCAGTTATCCTGCTTTAATGTGATGCACTCAACCTAAAATTCATGAACATAAAAACACATGAAGAAATTAGGGTAGCAAACTCAATTATTTAAGGAAGAGCTTGTAGAAACAGAAACCAAATATTTGTTCAGATGTTTATATAAGGAATTCTTCGTCACTGGGCATACTAGCTGAGACAGTAGGAAGTTGCAGCTCCCCAACATTAAGACATTCATCATAAAGTCATAAATGACTAGATACAATATGATTATTATATGACTACAGTATTTTTTAATCTTTTGGTCAATAACAAGCAAATAGGATAAAAAGAATGACATACAACTGAGGGTTTAGTCACAAAGTACTGATATGCTGCCTGTTTTATATAAGATCTTCATCTAAGTATAGGTATATACTTTGTTGCTATATTGTATAAAGTGAGTAAACTTCTAGAGTGCCTAGATCACGGGTCGGCAACCCATGGCTCCGGAGCCACATGCGGCTCTTTGAGCCTTCTCCTGCGGCTCCCAGCCTCCTCTGCCATTTGCAGAGAGAGAGACAGAGACAGAGAAAGGCACTTGCGCTTCTCTCTCTCTCTCTCTGTGTGTAAAAAAGAGTGGCCTCACCCTGTCCTCCGACCAGCTGACAAGCTTATTGGGCGGGGCTCCTGCCTTGGCTGCGTCTCTGCAGGAAGCAGGAAGCAGGAAGGGCAGGAGAGAGCAAGCCCAATAAGAATTTGTGTCAGCTTGTTGGAGAACAGCTTGAAGCCAGCTTGCCAGGTGAGCAGAAGATCGGAGAGAGGGAGGGAGAGAAAGAGAGAGAGAGAGAGAAAGAGAGAGAGGAAAGAGACAGAAAGATAGAGAAAAGAGAGAGGGAGAGGGGGGGAGAGAGAGAGGGAGAGGAAAGAAAGAGACAGAGAGAAAGAGGGAGAGAAAGAGAGGGGGAGAGAGAGGGAGAGGAAAGAGAAAGAGAGAGGGAAAGGGAGGGAGAGGAAGAGAGAGAGGAGAGAGAGGGAGAAAGAGAGGAGGGGAGAGGAAAGAAAGAGAGGGAAAGAGAGAAAGAGAGGGGAAAGAGAGAGAAAAGAGAAAGGGAGAGGAAAGAGAGAGAGGGAGAGAGAGAGAGAGAGGGGGGGGAAAGAGAGAGAGGGAGGGAGAGAGAGAGAGAGAGAGGAAAGAGAGAGAGAAAAGAGAAAGAGGGAGAGGAAAGAGAGGGAGAGAGAAAGAGAGGGAGAAAGAGAACTCATGCACAGCAGCCTCTATTTCTTTTTAATTAAACTCTTCAATCAAGCTCTCCACCCCTTGTGTGCACGCACGCGTGCATGCGCACATTTTGTGGTTCCCAGTATTTTTATCTCTCTCTGGGAAACCGGTCCAAGTGGCTCTTTGAATGTTTAAGGTTGCAGACCCCTGGCCTAGATGCAAAAAATAAGCCATTATTTGTTGAAGAAATTGATATCTCCTTTTTGTATATCTCTCCAAATATGTTCTGGAGGCTCAGAAATATTCCAGCAAAGACTTGGAGATGTGCAAGAAGTGAAATAAGGTTAAGTCTACTGATATAAAGCTGAATTTAACTTAGTCTCTCTTTTCTTCATTTTACATGTTACTCTACAACAGAACTTTGACAATGTCATTAAGAAAAATTCCACTGTAATAGAATAAAAACAATGACTTGTCCTACATATGATAAGAGGTTCCCTTTCTAATAGGTTTTGGTGTGTGTGTGTGTTTGCTATTGAACAGGTATTGTACACATATCATAAATTCAAGTTTATAAATGCTACTCATGTAAAAATTAGTTAGACTTGCAGAGCAGAAGCAGTTATATTTTTGAATGTGCAGTAGCATGGGAATTACTTGCATTTATTCTTAAAGAACATAAAAAGAAATTGCCTTGAATAAAAAATAAGGCCAAAAAATTGTGTTTTAACAATAGTTGCTTATTAAGTCACAAATATAACTGAAACACTTAATATTATCTTCTTAGAGATTAGATAGATTCAGTTACTCAGCCTACCTACTTTATAATTATGAATAAGCAAGTTAGGAAAGCACTCCAAGTTTGCTAAAAAAAATTAAGACAATTCAGTACCTAATTGCCTTATTGTGCAAAGCATTCAATGAATTCCTGCAACATCAGCACACCTTTTATTTAGCAAAACTTTCCCTGAACCCATCATGAAAGCCAAAAACCAAGAAGAATCTTTTGAAAATTCCAAATAAATGCTTACTGGAAAGGAAGGTGGAAGCAGAATGTGTTTTGGAGAGCAAGTTAAGGAGCCTACAGCAATGACAGCCTTCACAGGAATTGTTAAGATCTACAGAAAAGGGAGGAAGTAATATAAACGTAATAATCTGAATCAGATTAATTTTTGTACCATCATTTTTACTGATAATACTTATGCACTATGAAAATCAATTTTATAAACATATGTATGCTTATGTTTACTTAAAAAATTAAATTAATATCCACCATTATTTTCAAAAATCTACTACCCCAGAATTAAAAATCAGAAATAAAAGAAATTCATGATGCCTTCCTGTATCAGATTTGTGATTAAGAAGCTAGTGCTTCTTAAAGAAATCAAACTGCCCTGTGCTTTGCATTTTTTTTTTGGTCTGGGTCACTTTTATGTTACAGCAATTTAGCACTTTTCCTGTGTATTTGAACAAAGTTACAAAAATATCAAATTAATGTAGCTTACTTTCAGAAAACAAGCTTATAAAAAGAAGTAAAACTTCTGGTTTTGACATCAAAAAAGCTGTTCATACAGGCAGTCCTCAACCTACAACCACAATTGGGACCAAAATGTCTGTCGCTAAGCAACATAGTTGTTAAGCAAGATGCCCTCATAATTGCTTCACTCAACAACTGCAATTCTGGCACTCCCAGCTACAGTCATTAAATGATCTCCTGGAAGGTTAAGTGGAACTCGAATCCTTGCTGCAGGCAGCCCTTCCACTCTCAAATATTCTTGCAGTCTGCCAAAGGATTTCATCTCACTTTCATGCAAGCCGCACATATAGGCTGCATAGCAGACTGCAGAAACAGAACTGGAATCCTTAAGATTTCTCTTCTTTTCTTGCAGCCTTCTGAAGAATTTCAGCTCCCTTCCATTTGTAACCCTCCTTGCCGGCTTCCCCATTTGATTCTCTGAAAAAGCTGGTGGAAAGGATTGCTAATGTTGATCACATGACCATGGGGAACTTGGCAACCAATCGTAAATTTGAGCTGGCTGCCAAGCATCCAAACTGCAGTCAAGTGACAGTGGTGATGAGGATGCTTTAGGCCAGGGGCTGTGAAGCACTCTTTTCGAGACTGTTGTAACTTTGAACAGTAGTTAAATGGCCATTCATAAATTGAGGATTACCTGTAAATGAGTATTATAATACATAATGAATATAGTGGCAAGCAAAAAAAAAAAAAGATCAGTAGTTGAAATCAAACTAGCTACCTCCAAGTGCATGGGTTTTTCCTTTTTAAATTTGTTTAGTTTCTACTTTCATACATGATACTTTCAGGATCAATATAATTTAGAATTGAGAATACCTCATAATCTGTTGTGATTTGTATAGCTCCATCATGGATCCCTTCAAGTTCTTTTGGTAATAATCTTACTCTGAATACAGTGTATGAACCAGGCATTAATGTTACCTGAAAAATAAAAGTAATTATGTATTCCAATTTAATCTCTTATTTTTCCTCCAAAAAGTTAACAGTAACCTGAGTGATTTGTATGTTGAAAGAATAAGAACTATGCTTTATTCATTGTTTTAAGTGTGAATTGCTCATCAATGTTATTTTTATGAGGCAATATATTCTAGAGCAGCTGTGTTAAGCTCAAATTATCTTGAAGGCTGCTTAAGGATTTTTTATTATCCCAAAGGATACAGCACTGAAATCTGACAAGAAAGACTCTGAATTCTTGTAATTAAAACGAATGCTGCAAAGAAGTGCACAATTCCTCCTATTTCTTTCTGTAGTTTTGTGGCAACGAGGCATTCCTTAATACTGTAGCAGCACTAATGTTAACGGAAGTCTATAATCAGCACAATGCAGGCATAACTGCTTATTCTCTCTGAGAATGACTGAGCACCCACATAGTGAACCTAAATGGCCTGATGGATGCAGTGATGATCGGTTACACTGGTAACTACGAATGTAGTGGATGGCTCTTGTATGGGTAGCAGCTGGAAGCAACAAATTCACCTCTTCATGCTGTGCCTATCAGAGCTGGTCCCAGGTACTGTCTTAGACAGATCTTATTATTGCTTCTCTTATGTGGAGTTCCTTACCTAAGATACCAGAAAAAGCCTTAGACCAGTGCAGGAACTTGACCCACTGTTCTCACTGCTATAGCTTCAAGAGGAGAAGTATGATTCTATATCTGGGTTGGTTAAGCTAAGGGGTGACTGCACTTCTAGTTTCATATAAAGAAATTCCTGCTCCTTGCTCCCACTGTTATTGTCACATTCCTCCTTGCTTTAAGTTAGGAAGCTTGGTGATGAACTTGGCGTGGCCCTACCAATGGTGTGAAGATGCCTTGATGTAGAGTTAGGAGTCCAGGTGTTCCTGAGCTTACCTGTCCAGGAACAAAGCAGTGCTTCCTACTCTAAAGCCATAGGAAGGTAGAACTTTAGCAGTCATGGTAGAAACTAGCTGTCCCTGGTCTGTCCCATGACAAGCTGCAGTTTGAGATCCCCGCATGACACACTTTCTCATTCAGACTAATACAAATTGGAAATGCTTGCTATCATTCTTCTCAAGGAATGATTGATGTAAAGGGTCACAAGATGATTTTGAGGGCTTCTGGTTCCGGATCGCGGTGCCAACGGACGTGCGAAGAGACTGCTTTCCCCGCCGTCCGGTTTCCCTTCTTCGGGAGACCCTGGAAAGGGCTGAAAGTCGCCCTGGAGGGGCGACCACCATTGGGGAGGACCCTTGCTAGATCGCTCCTCAGGACTGAAGAAGAAAAGAGCGTCCATTAACATGGCCGCTCATTAAGTCGCACCAGCCGAAAGCCAAATTTACAACTAAGTACAATGAAGCATCGTGGAGGATTCGGGTGAGACCCTTCCTTTCCTCTTTGTTGCCCTAATTACCTTCCTGTGAAAGCCTTTTCAAACCTCTCCCGTGCTTTCAATGCAGCAGCATTTCTACAGTATACTTGGGAATTTAAACGTTGAAGGAAAGAAAAGAATAAGTAATTTTAATAACTAAATAACTGGATTTTTGATCTTCGGATACCTTTGGGATTTTAAAAGATCTAATTACTGAGACTTATTATTTCTCTAACCATTTATTTTGGAAAATATGCTTTTTTCAAATAAAAGACTAACTGGCGTCTGGGAAAAGATTTTGTGGTAAAAAGGAGGACATCTTGTGGCGAAAACTGGCACAGCAATTGAAGTTTTTTCTTCTTCTCTCTCTCTTTTTTTTCAATTGTGAGGCCTGTTGACTCTCTTGATTTGCCCTTCATACTATCAAAAAAGATAAGATTTGGAAACAGCTGGGTGATGAAAACAGCTTTAGAAAGCGTTGAGGTGGACATTGGCTGATCTTTATTAAACATAGCCTCCACCAAAAGACTATTGCTAATCACCATGGAAACGGAGGGAATCTACCCACAACTTAATTATAAACTTATACTTCAAAAAATTCTTGAAGACACCGAGCTAATAAAATCCCGAGTGAAAGCCAAAGATGTTTTCACCAAACTACAGATTGAACCCCAGACCCCAACTGTTCAACTTATAAGCCAAAAAATAATAGAAGGAACAATTTAACATCAAAGAGGATTCTACTCAACAGTGTGTACAACTTACGGAGAACTTTGACAAATAGATACTGATGCCAACTAAAACACCTGTAACTCCAAAAGCAACAGGAACTGATCTGCAGACATATCATATTGAGAACTTAGATAACTTGGATGACCAAACAACAATTACAACACCGGATATGACTCTTTGCTTCACTCAGAAAGAAGAGGAAGACCAGACTGAATTGATGACAAGCATTTTAAACCAAATATGGAGATTTGAACTATTAGGGCAACAACCTAATAACTACAAAGGGGCCAGTTTCATTGAAAAACTGATAACTGGATGTTCTCCCTTGATTCAAACAGTATGTGTGGGAATCAAGGGAGTTACACTGGAGGATTTAAGGGCATTGGTATGGAAGCCTGCTTGGCATAGAAAGAAAGCCAGAGTTAGATTTAAAAATGGGACTTAAAAATTCATTTAAGCAGCTTTTCTTTTAGAGATTTTGACTGATCTTAGAGATATTGACTGATTTAATATTTAGGATTTAGATTTATAATGGAAATTAAAATAATTTGTTAGATTATAGCCTTAATGGTTATAGGGAAATGGATTTGTGATAATGAAAGATATGTTATTAGTATATGAGGAGTTATTAGGATGAGAAATAGAATATATTGGTGAATAAAGAATTTAAATTTTAGAATAATATTTGTATTTTAGTCACGAGAATTAGTTTATAATGAAATGAGGGAAACTAAACCTATTCGAATTATAAATAGTGGTTATAAAAGGCTAAATTGGAATATGATAACTGGAATTAAATAAAACCTAAAAACAGGACTTGGATATGTATAACTAAAAAGTTATTGATAAATGTATAGATTGATTGAACTTTAGCTAGAAATGTACTAATATGAATGTGATATAATACCTAAGGGAAATAGAGACGGAACCTTTATTGATGTAAACTGAGATATCTATGCATCACTCTGTTATTGGATTACTGATTACCCTATCGCCACGCTGCTTCCTAATTACCTGGTTGTTAAAATTTGAAAAATTAATAAAATTTGTTTAAAAAAAAGATGATTTTGAGGATAGATGCAGCATGTAGTCTCTGTTTTAGACATATTCTGGACTTTTGTTGGGGGCATTATGGAATTGGTTTCCCATTAACTTATTCCAGGATATTTTTTCATCTCCCTAATCAAGCCAATAGCTCTGTAATCCACAGAAAGTCTCCCTTCAAAATATAACTCTTGCTTATCTTCCAAGAAAAATAAGATACCTTCATTTGACAACCACGATTAGGTTGTCAAATGAAGGTATCTTATTTTTATTACTTTGAAATAAATTTCTATTTTTTTTAACAGGTGGGAGAGCAAGGCTACCAGGAATTGCTTATTTGTGAAAACATCAGACACATTAAATATACTGGGACCAATTAAGTTATTTATTAAAAATGTAAATCATAATAGATGTTTTTTATCTACAGAATAAATACAAGAGGTAATAAAGAACATCAAGAAATATGTAACTTACCGAAGTTTGATCCAATATACTGGCCTTTTCCAAGTCTGGAAGACTAGCAATTATTGTAGTTCTATTGCCTTTTTCAGCAGCTAGGAGTTCTATGGTCAAACCATCACCTATCACATTCCAGCTTTTTAGGAAAAGCTTAGAAAAATAGGATAGTATTAGCATAAATAATAAAACTGATGAGAAGGAAGGAAGGGAGGGAGGGAGGGAGGAAAGAAGGAAGGAAGAAAGGAAGGAAGGAAGGTTGGTTCTTACCTGAATTGGATTACTATTAAGCACTGCAAACATAATGGTGCTAGTTTCCATGGCACTTAATATACCAAAGTCAATTATTTGTTCATCAGGTTTTTGGGGTAATATAAAATACTAAAAAGAATAACAATATTAATTGTATTAAAAGGAGGATAACTCATACATCTCTTACTATAGTGAATAACATAAATCTCCTTGTCTTCCCCAACATTATTTATTCACTAGAATATTTAGATTATTTATAAATAAATAAGCATTGTAATAACATTGTTTGTATTTGCCTTCCAGCTATCTAGCCTGTAGGTCACACAATTATGGAAAAAACAATATCTGAATTCATTAATGTGCCAAGTCAAGATGTTTAAATGCAGTATAAGTAACTAAACCCTATGCTCTAAAACCATTACATAGGTTCATTTCTGTCCCAGTCACTTCGAATATGCATATATATACATACATACACACACACACACACACACACACACACACACACACATATTAGTATGAAACATTTATGCATTGTACAGGTAGTCCTCGGCTTATAACAGTAATGCAGCCTGCTCTTATGGTCGCAAGTGCTGACAAACATTAAGTGAGACATCCTTGCTTAACAATCCCCACCCCGTTCTCCCTGATGCCACCATTAAACAAATACACAGGTTGTCAAGTGAGCATGGGGTACCTCATGGATGGGGGAGGCCCTGGGAAGCCCGCCACCCAGCTGGGTCCATAAAGGAAGCACACAAACAGCAAATGGTTTGTAAAGTCAAAAAAAAAGCCCAGGAGGAGGAAAAGCCCATATAGATTAGGGCCTAGCACTGCATATCAATGTTAGAGAGGCTTCCAAACAAGCCATGCTTGTGGGCTAGGCTTCTGCCCTAATCAGCTGACTGTCAACAGATTACAAACCTCTCTTAGGCTTTGGGGAAGTCTCCTTTGCCTGCGTGCAAAGGAGGCAGCTTCAGGACATGCTTCCCCAAATCTTTCACTTGCTTAATCTCCTCCCTTCCCCGGAAATTTAGATTTCTTCAATAAAGATAACAAAACAAAAAACCAAAAACCTGAGAGGGACAGATTTGTTAATTCACCACCACCACCAAAAAAATAGGTGCTGAAACAAAGCTCTCTGTCTCTCCATAACATTTCATTTGCTTTTTACATAAAATGGTGAGAGATAGAAGGGAAAGGAATGAGGTTGAAAAAAATTGATAAATCCACAATGAGGTTGGTAAATCTATGATGGAAGACTTCAGTCATTATTTCTAAATCAAAATATTTTATTACATTATTCACAAACTTTCTGGAAATATGGAATGGTTTATTACACAGCAGGTAACAAAATACTTGCAAGTATCATTTGATTTTCTCTAGAAACAATTATCCTTTTTAAAAAAAACAGAATTTAAAAAGGAATGGAGCACCTATTTCTATGAAACTATCGTTGTCTGACAAATGGTGATGCCTGCATATTTTCATTCTCTCCTTTCCATGTGGCCAATCACGGTTTTTATTTTCAATCCCAGATTTGCTTTTTGCGTAAGAAGTATTTTAATTAAAAATATTTAAAGCCTACATCCAAGCACATGCCTTTCTGTGAAACTGGTGAATTTTTTTAAAAAAAGTCGACTAAGCTTGCACATTTAATTGTATTCTGCTAAAATCTAGCAGTAAAAAGGTTAAGTATATCTGCACTTTTTCTGACAACAGCCAATGGGAGAAGGAGTTTCTCTTTGGATTTAGATCCCTCTTGAATTTGGCAACATCTGATTTCATCAGGCTAGTTTCCAAAGCACAAAATTAGAGCAGAAGTTAATTTTGCAGCTAGTGCATATCCTTTAATTTGGATTTAAGTAAACTGAAAGACTAAATTTTAAAGTTTCATTTTGGGTTCAGATAAAACATTTCACTACATATGAAATTACAATGAAACCCTATGTTTTTTAAAACAAGGGAGAAAAAATAAATCAAAGAGCGTAGTACTCACATCTAAAAATCCAGTATATGCTCTCACAGGTAGATGAAATTTAGAGGCATTGGTAATGAGCAGAATATTGTTATCAATGTGGAAAGATGATAAAGAAGCCACAAAATAAAGAGTGAAAATATATCTGGATTCATTTGATGGAATTAAAACTGGTTTGCTGAAGTTGTGAACCTAGTTTAATACATAAAGCAGCAATTAACTTTAAATACAATTTGTGTAACATTGAACATTTATAAAATAATGTCATATATAATGGAGCTTACTTTAAATGTTGCTTTGATTTCTTCCGGAAGTATTATATCATGAATGAAGACTGCAAAATTGAATGTGTTTGTTAAAAAGATTGATCTTTCCACAGAGTCTGTTGGACTGTCACGAATATGAAACAATGTTGCTGCATGATCAAATCCCAGATATCTATTTCAAAATAAGAACATTGAGGGGGAGATTTATGCACTCTTCTAATAGTAGTTATTACACATTTTTTCTAATAATATTGAACTAAGATTGTTTTGGAAAGTTTAATATAGTACTTCTACAAAAAGAGTTTTAAACCCAAACTCATTTTTCATTTCCATATTAATACCCCTTCCAATCAACATATTCTGCCAAAATTAGACATACAAGTCATTCAAATAAATGAAGAGTGGGCAATGGGCAATTGCCAACTGCAAGACTATATAGATATGCCCTCTACTTGAATTTCAGTAACATGATTCTGATAAATTATTCTATGCTACCCAGTTCAATTACATGGGACTTAATAGAACTCAACAGTGAAAGATATACCATTCATTCCCCAAATCCAGGAAAACAATGGAAAAATCATATCTTGCTTTAACACTATTCAAATAAACCAAATCCTACAAATCCTGAAATCATTTTACATTACTATAAGGAGCTACTCAATTGTTTAACTATCTGTCTATAAAATGTTGTGCAAAGTCAAAAATGCAAAGCAAATTTCAAAAATACATGCTAATGTAACCTTACCCATCCAATACTTCTGCCTGATATGGAATTTCAAGTTTTGAATAGGTCTTCTCTTTTGCTTTCACAGTTATTTTTCCAGAAAATTGTGCAGGTCGTTTTGCTTTTGATGCTATGATATGTACACATTTGCATACACATACATGAACAAAAAGAATCAATGTTACTTTGTGTACATTTTTAACTACACACAAACATATCAAAGCTGTTATTTTGGTATTTAAGCATAATACTGTAAGTATAATGTAAGTATTATTTGCTAACTAAAAGTGAAGTACTCATTTTTTTTTAGTTAAAAGGAGAAGACGGAGCCTTCAACATATTCTTCACTTTGAATTGTTTTGTGTATTACAGTATACTGAATCAGGTAATACACAGTAAAATTTAAGTATTGGAAGAGAACATGGAGATAATCTATAGTCCAAACTCCTGCCCACTGCAGGAATCCATTACTACATTATATGGAATCTGCTGAAACATTTAAAGCAGCAGAATAGAACCCTTCTCTCTTGGAATAATTTTATCAATTTTATCTTCTACATGACAAACTTTCAAAAATTTGAATACAGCTGTCACTCAGCAGACTTTTCTTCTCCAAGCTAAACATAGTTCCTCCAAAAGTTCCTCATATGTTTTTTTTCCTCTTAGGCTCTTTATTAACTGCTCTTCTATAGACATTGCTCCCGTTTGCCAATATTCTTTATACAACGCAGAACTAGAACAGGATTTGAGATTCTATTTGGTCTGACAAATTCAAAGTAGAAAAACATTGACTTCTATTGATCTTGACATTACATTTATACTGATGCAGCCTACAATTGCATTTATTCTGTAGCTGTATCACATTGTTGTCTTGTGTTCAGATATGATTCAAAAACATACCCAGATATCTTTCACATGTATTACTATTCAATATGGTCTCTCCCATCCTAACCTTTGCCTTTTTTCTATTCAAATGTGGGACTTGTCTGTCCTTGTTGACTGGCCATCTTGTTTGTTACTATCATTTTTTTTCCAGCTTGTGAAGATATTACTGAATCATGATAGTGTTGCTGAGTTGTTTGCCACTACCCTATCTTCATTTTGTCTGCAATTCTGATATTATTTTTAAATTCCTCATCAGTTCCATTCATAGATATGTTGAATGGCACAGAATGGAATTCAATGTTACATCTGATGTGGAGTAACTGATGTACTCATTGAATACAATCATTAACCAGCTTTTTAAGCATTTAATGATAGTCCACCCTATATTTTGCCACCCTCTATATAAGAATCTCATGGAAGCCTCTTCAGAACTTTGCTGAATTTGAGGTATGCTATGTTTGCTGCAATCTGATGATCAACCAATCATTCTGTAGGATATGCAGTCACATTCAATTTAGCCCTGATTATACTGACTCCTCTTTTAAATTAACTACTTTTGCAAATGATTCATACAACCTGCTGAAATTCACATGATTGTAGTTAGTTATGTCCCATAGCCAAAGATTTGCTGAAGTACAGCATCTGTTAACTTGACATACTGTACAAATTGACTCTTTGCATATGTATTAAATGGCAAGATGGATATATAGCACTTCAAATACTCTGACTGATAGACTATATATATTTCTGTCTGTATTATATTAAATAATGACTATTTTCAAACTAAAAGTAAATAGTAGTACATTTATTTATATTCATTAATATATCTTGGCTTTGAATAAAAAGTAAATTTTAAAAATGTATTTTGATTTCACTGAATGCTATTACAAACATTATCACATACCATCAAAACTAATAGTTGCAACTTTGGTATATTTATTTTCAGAAGCTCGCAATGTAATTGGCTTGAAATGGATTGTGATAGCTTCATTTTGTGGTGTGGGTCTAACACTCTGAAAAAGAAGCAAAATTGTTTCTGCATACTAATAAACAAATTAATCCACTACTATTATTTTTACTAATAATTATCTTTAATAATTATAGGAAGCATACCTAGAGTCAGATATAAAGATCCCTAGCTATATACAAATGCTCAAAGTTTGGGGAACAAACTGGGAGAACTTGAATTATTAATACATGAGGGTAGATATGATATAGTTGCAATTACTGAAACTTGGTGGGATAAAACCCATGACTGGAACGTACTGATAGAAGGATACAAACTGTTCCCCCCCCCAAAAAAAAGAAGAAAAAAATCCAGAGTCCATAAAAGAGGAGGTGGAGTTGCATTTTATGTAAAAGATTACTATATTGCTACAGAAATCGACAAAACCAAAGAAAAAGCCTCCTAGAATGCATATGGGTCAATATAAAAGAAAATAAGAATGATATTGCTATAGGTGTATACTGCAGGCCACCCAACCAAGCACAAAAAATATAAGTACTTTTTGCTAACCAATTAACAAATATATGTAGAACATAATCATACCAGAGTCTTAGATTTTAAAAGAGCTAATTTTAACAAACTCAAGAGACAGCTTGGGAAAGATTCCTTGGATGAAATCCTAAAAGGAAAACAAGAAGCTTGGGAAACTCTGAAAAATCATAAAAGCCCAGTCCAATACCACTGAAAAAGAAAAACAAGAAATCCAAGAAGAAACCAGCATGGTTGCACAAAGATCTCTCTGATAAACTGAAAGATAAAAAGGATAAGTATAAAAAATGGAAAGAGGAATACATAAATAAGGCAGAATATCAGCAGATAGCCAGAATCTGCAAAGATGAAGTCAGGAAAGCAAACGCTCAGAATGAACAGTCTTGCAACAAAAGTAAAAAATAATAATAAGTTTCTTTCAACATACAGTGAGGGAAAAAATTATTTGATTCCCTGCTGATTTTGTACGTTTGCCCACTGAAAAAGAAATGATCAGTCTATAATTTTAATGGTAGGTTTATTTTAACAGTGAGAAACAGAATAACAACAAAAAAATCCAGAAAAACGCATTTCAAAAAAGTTATCAATTGATTTGCATTTTAATGAGTGAAATAAGTATTTGATCCTTTTGCAAAACATGACTTAGTACTTGGTGGCAAAACCCTTGTTGGCAATCACAGAGGTCAGACATTTCTTGCATACATCTCAGGAGGGATTATGTCCCACTCGTCTTTGCAGATCCTCTCCAAGTCATTAAGGTTTTGAGGCTGACGTTTGGCAGTTTGAACCTTCAGCTCCTTCCAGATTTTCTATGGGATTAAGGTCTGGAGACTGACTAGGCCACTCCAGAACCGTAATATGCTTCTTTTTGAACCACTCCTTTGTTGCCTTGGCCGTATGTTTTGGGTCATTGCCATGCTGGAATACTCATCCACGGCCCATTTTCAATGCCCTGGCTGAGGGAAGGAGGTTCTCACCCAAGATTTGAGGGTACATGGCCCCGTCCATTGTCCCTTGGATGTGATGAAGTTGTCCTGTCCCCTTAGCAGAAAAACACCCCCAAAGCATAATGTTTCCACCTCCATGTTTGACGGTGGGGATGGTGTTCTTGGGGTCACAGGCAGCATTCCTCCTCCTCCAAACACGGCAAGTTGAGTTAATGCCAAAGAGCTCGATTTTGGTCTCATCTGACCACAGCACTTTCACCCAATTCTATTCTGAATCATTCAGATATTCATTGGCAAACTTCAGACAGGCCTGTACATGCGTTTTCTTTGCGGGCGCTGCAGGATTTCAGTCCTTCATAACATAGTGTGTTACCAATTGTTTTCTTGGTGACTATGGTCCCAGCTGTCTAGAGATCATTGACAAGATCCTCCCGTGTAGTTCTGGGCTGATTTCTCACCGTTCTCATGATCATTGAAACGCCACGAGGTGAGATCTTGCACGGAGCCGCAGACCAAGGGAGACTGACAGTTATTTTGTGTTTCTTCCATTTGCGAATAATCGCACCAACTGTTGTCACCTTCTCACCGAGCTGCTTGGCAATAGTTTTGTAGCCCATTCCAGCCTTCTGTAGGTCTACAATTTTGTCCCTGACATCCTTGGACAGCTCTTTGATCTTGGCCATGGTGGAGAATTTGGAATCTGATTCATTGACTGCTTCTGTGGACAGGTGTATTTTATACAGGTAACAAACTGAGATTAGGAGCATTCCCTTTAAGAGAGTGCTCCTAATCTCAGTTCATTACTTGTATAAAAGACACCTGGGAGCCAGAAATCTTGCTGGTTGATAGGGGATCAAATACTTATTTCACTCATTAAAATGCAAATCAATTGGTAACTTTTTTGAAATGTATTTTTCTAGATTTTTTTGTTGTTATTCTGTCAGTGGGCAAATGGACAAAATCAGCAGGATGTCAAATATTTTTTTCCCTTCACTGTATAAATAACAAGAAAAAAGCCAAGGAAACAGTCGGTCCACTAAAGGGACAATATGGCAAGGAAGTAAAAGGCAGTAGAGAAAAAGCAGAGCTGCTTAACTTATTCTTTGCATTGGTCTTCACGCAAAAATAAACTATAGCCCAACTTACCAAAAACATAACTGTAAAAGACAGACTAGAAATAAAAATTAAAATAAGCAAGAAAATGTCTGATCTTGATGAATATCAATCATTGGGAACTGACGGATTACATCCCAGAGTTCTAAAGGAGCTGGCAGATGTCATCTCAGAACCATTGTACCATATCTTTCAAAAGTCCTGGAGCATCGGGGAACTACCAGAGGACTGGAAAAGAGCTGATGTGATTCCATCTTCAGAAAAAGGAAAAAAATAAACCCAGGAAACTATAGCCCAATCATCCTAACATCAATACCCAGGAAGATACTAGAAAAGATAATAAAAAACAAACCTGCAAACATCTAGAAACAAACAAAGTTATAACTAGTAGCCAGCACAGGTTTGTTAAAAACAGATCATGCCAAACCACTCTTATTTCATTCCTTGACAAAGTCACTAAATTAGTAGACCAGTTAAATCCTGTGGACATAGTATACTTAGACTTCAGTAAGACATTCGACAAAATAGACCACAACCTACTTCTTGGTAAGCTAAAAAAAAGTGGGATAGATAGCATCACCACCAGATGGATTTTTAACTGGCTGACAAACCATACTCAACGAGTAGTCCTTAATGGTACTACATCTACATGGAGAGAAGTAAGCAGTGGGGTACCACAAGGTTCTGTCTTAGGTCCAATACTCTTCAATATCTTCATAAATTATTTAGATGAGGGAATAGAAGGGGAATTCATCAAATTTGCAGATGATATTAAGCTGGCAAGAATAGCCAACACCCTAGATGATAAGCTCAAGATCCAGATGGATCTCGATAGATTTGAACACTGGGCCCTATCTAACAAAATAAGACCATGCTTGGAATACTGCATCCAGTTTTGGTTGCCACGATGTAAAAAAAGACTCCAGAAAGGGTGCAGAGAAGAGCAACAAAGATGATTAGGGGCCTGGAGGCTAAAATATATGAAGAATGGTTACAAGAACTGGACATGGCTAGTCTAGTAAAGAGAAGGACCAAAGGTGACATGATAGCAGTATTCCAATATTTGAGGGGTTGTCACAAAGAGGAGAAGGTCAACCTATTTTCCAAAGCACCCAAAAGCCAGACAAGGAACAATGGATGGAAACTGATCAAGGAGAGATTCAACCTAGAAATAAGGAGAAATTTTCTGACAGTGAGAACAATCAACCTAGAAATAAGGAGAAATTTTCTGACAGTGAGAACAATGGAACAGCTTGCCTTCAGGAGTTGTAGGTGCTTCATCACTGGATGCTTTCAAGATGAGACTGGACATCCACTTGTCAGAATGGTGTAGGGTCTCCTACTTGAGCAGGGGGTTGGACTAGATGACCTACAAGGTCCCTTCCAACTCTGTTATTCTATTCAGACCTTCCATTCAGTATTGAAAATGTTCATTAGAGCATTATGTCAGATTAAGAAACCACACAGTTCATAGTAGCAGCACACATTAATTGTAATTCCCAAACACTTATTTCATTGTATCTTTTCAACTTTTATTTCTTAGGTTAGAAAATATGATGACTAGAACTGTATGCTATCACCAAAATATATTAGAATAACATCAATCCATAGTAATTTGGATTACAAAGACACCTAAAGCCCTTACATTTTAGATTTTTATAAAAGTAATACTTGATAGCCTCTTAGATTACATTAGAAAGAAGCTCAACTCTTAAGACATATTGCGTTTGATGAAAGGGAACTTTAGTCTTGGTTTAATGTCATGGTTCCGATAGATGAGACCACGTAAAGCAGAACTCCCAAGGCTTGAGTATTCCTCTAAGAACATGTTTATTAGTTACAAAGTATTAGCACAATCAAAAGTGAAACCAAGACTAAAGTTCCCTCCCAAAGCAACAGTATTACAAATGTAAAATTAAGATTCTGGAAAAGATAACGAAGCAATGAATCAGAGGCAAACAATGTCATAACCAAAAGCCAACATGGGTTTGTCAAAAATCTTATTGCATTCTTTGACAAAGTGAGAAAATTAGTGGACAGGAGGAATGCTATGTATATAATTTACTTGTTCATCAGTAGGGCATTTGATAAAGTAGATTACAACCTTCCACTTGATAAGATAGAAAAAATGTAGGTTAGACAGCATCACCACCAGATGGATTTGTAACGGGCTGACCAACTGCACTCAACGTATAGTCCTCAATGGAACTGCATCTACATGGAAGGAAGTATGCAGTGGGGTACCCCAAAGCTCTTTTTTAGGCCCAGTACTCTTCAACATTTTCATCAATGATTTGGATGAGGGCATAGATGGGAACCCATCAAATTTGCAGATGACACCAAGCTTGCAGAAATAGCCAATATCCCAGAAGATAGGCTTAAGATACAGAAGGATCTTGACAAACCTGAACACTGGGCACTGTCTATGATGAAAAATTCACCAAATTCAATGGTGAAAAAAGTAAGGTTCTACATTTAGGCAAGAAAAACCAAATGCACACGTATAGTATATGGCTTGCCTGGCTCAATAGTAGTAACTGTGAGAGGGATCTTGGAGTCCTAGTGGACAATCACTTAAGTATGAGCCAGCAGTGTGCTGCAGCTGCCAAAAAAGCCAACACAGTGCTAGGCTGCATTAACAGAGGGATAGAATCAAGATCATGTGAAGTGTTAACACCACTTTATAATGCCTTGGTAAGACCACACTTGGAATACTGCATCCAGTTTTGGTTGACACAATATAAAAAAAGTTGAGATTCAAGAAAGAGTGCAGAGAAGAGCAACAAAGGTGATTAGGGGACTGGAGACTAAAACATAAAGAACGGTTGCTGGAATTGGATATGTCTAGTTTAATGAAAAGAAGGACTAGGAGTGACATGATATCAGGTTGCCACAAAGAGGGAGTCAAGCTATTCTCCAAAGCACCCGAAGGCAGGACAAGAAGCAATGGATGGAAACTAATTAATGAGAGAAGCAACCTAGAACTATGGAGAATTTTCCTGACAGTTAGAACAATTAATCAGAGGAATAACTTGCCTCCAGAAGTTGTGGATGCTCCAACACTGGAAGTTTTTAAGAAGAGATTGGACAACCATTTATCTGAAAAGGTATAGGGTTTCCTGTCTGAGCAGGGGATTGGACCAGAAGATCTCCAAGGTCCCTTCCAACTCTGTTATTCTGTTCTTTTACATGTAAAAGAGCCAAGTCGCGTGAGCCTAACTTGGATTCAGAAATTGAACAATATCCAGTGTAGTGATGATGGCATAGGCTGAAAGTACTATGCTCAATTTTAGCAAATGGACCATTGCATTTTAGATTAATGGAAGCTTCCAGGTCATTTTAAAAGTCAGCTCATGTGGTATGTGTTATATTAACCTAACTGATGGATATACCGCTTTCCCCCTCACACACCAATTGAAACCTCCTACTAATGAAGAAGTGGAAACACTGCAGAAAAATTGTTTTAATCACAAACCCTTACAGGCCGCCACCTATCTTGTTCCTAAGGCCTAAGGGCACTTACATCCAGTCACCTGTGGGGCAATGCTTTTGGTGCAACTAAGATCTCATAACTCACCTGTTTTCCCCAGCATTGGCATGGAACTATAGTAAGAACCATAAATCTGGTGGACAAGTTTTTGGTTGGGTTATAGGGGCATTTTTGACACATCTATGAACTCAAATATAAAGGCAATATAAATATGAGGTAATAAAAGGCATTATTGTAGCATTCATCAAATGTTTTGAACTTTCATCAAGCTCAGCCAACGTAACCACTGGCGGAAATAAAGTTGTAGTCCAAAATATTTGGAGGTTACTGAGTTACTTATTCCTGATTATTTCTGGCATAGAAACCAAATAATTACAGCTCTTTGTCTATTTCAGTATTAACATTTTCTTTTTTCTGAAATTCATAAGCGTTGAGATAAGTGATTATAAAAGAATAAACTTTAGTGGCTATAGAAATTGGCTGTAGTGTTAGAAAATACTTAAAAATTTAAACCTAGGACTATCTAGATTAGATTTTAACTAAACATAGTCTTGCCTTTCTCATTACATTCAAGTGAAGTTTGAAATAGACTTCTTTGCTCTCAAACCATGCTGAAACAATGTCCAGGATACAAAAAGTTGTCCTTCCCTACTCACATGAAAAATATTTTAGCCTTTAGGGTAAGTTTAAATATATAGACCACTTTTTCAGTCAATTTTGCTGTAAAGTGTCAGTGATCAAATCATTAGGATTCTACAGATTATTACTATTGTTGTTATATTTTAATCTCACCTTACAGCCAAAAGTAAAATACCATTGAATAAGATTTTCAAATAATCAATACAAAGAGAACTGGCTAAGTAATTTAACAAATAAAAAATGTAAACAGGTTCTATCAAGGAGGATTATCTGTATTATTCTATTATTATGATTAACAGCAGCAGTTTTGTATTCAATTACTGTAGATTTATTTCTGGAACTTAATAGTATATTGTTTAGAAAGTATCCCTAGACAATTCTGTATTTTTATTGATACCATTTAAGCCACACAATAGGGAACAGATCAGATCCAGGGATTCATGAAATGTTTGTTAGGCTACAACTGCATCAGATGTATTTAAGTCTCTTCTATAACATTAATGTGATTATGCATATTTTATCTTATTTAGAGAATTGCTACAATGCTAGATGTTAAGAAATACATTTCTCAGGCTTCTAAATTTGAGTCCAGCAATTACTTTTATATTAAAGTTTCTTTTTGATAATGCTATTATCAATTTAGAGAGGCCAAAAACAGCTCACTTAACAATCATGTTACTAAACTAACAACTTCAATGATTTACTTAAAAACTTTGGCAAGAAAGGTCGTAAAATGGGGCAAAATTCACTTAACTGTCTCGCTTAGCAACAAAAATGTTGGGCTCAGTTGTGGCAGTAAGTCAAGGACTACCTGTATTTTCATTGGCTATAGTTTGAACAAAAAAAAATTGGGACATGATTCTTTAGGAGGGTCTCAAATCTATATAATTGTTATGGCAATCATAATTCTGTAGGATATTAATCACTTCCTGGATAGAAGTATATGAACCTTCTCTTATTAAATGTAATAAATCAGAGAAATAAAGATATATTAAGTCAAATGAGGCACATTCTTTAAATCAAAATTTTAAGCTTCAACAATCAGACTTCTCTGCATCCATCGCCTGGAGAGAAAAGGAATAGTATATACAAACTGAGTCTCAGAATGCTTAGTAAACAAGAAACTTTCATGGTCTAGAACAGTGATGGCGAACCTTTTAGAGACCGAGTGCCCAAACTGCAACCCAAAACCCATTTATGCACCGTTGGGTGCCGGGTGGGTGTGGCCCATTGGGTGGGTGTGGCCCATTGGGTGGGCGTGGCTGAACTAAAAAGTTCAATCAATTCCAACTTTGCAAGATCTTTTTTTTTCCCTGCGAGAAGTTGAAATTGACTGATTGATTGAATCTTTTTTTTTTTTGCACACGGCGGCAAAGGCTTAAAGTGAAAAGGTTTTATAAAACCCAGCTGAAGGCCTAGGACTGGGGCGACGGTGCGCGTGCCCACAGAGAGGGCTCTGAGTGCCGCCTCTGGCACCCGTGCCATAGGTTCGCCACCACTGGTCTAGAAACTTGCTAGTTCCATCTGCCTTCAGGGTAACCCTACTTAAAGCACTGTTAACTTATATTATAAACAGGTAGCATAAATCTCTGGCAAGATGTGGTGCCAAAAGCTGATAATCTACTTGCAAAGGTTGACACTGATTTGGAAAAAGTAAACACTATGTATAAAGGATAGGTGACAATGCAAATGGTGTGTCAAGCCCCAAGAACCAAGAAGAGCATCTGGAGTTACCCTACAACAATTTCCCTTATTGCTCTTCACCTAGAATTAAAAAACTTGCCAAACTAAAGCAACTGTTTGCATCACTATAGATATATTCTGGGAATAGTTAGGATGATCCTTTTTAATTGTCTTCTTCCCAAAGACCAAACCTTCAATGGCTTTACTGCCTCCTTGCCCTTTGGAATGTCACCCCTCCCACCTGGGAATCCAAACTATATTCCACCACATGTCATAAGAAAAGGGAAGCCAAACTTTCAGAACGCAAGCTTTGACTTCTAATACTGTCTGTCTGTCTATCTATCACCCTTGTTATTTTTATAACACTTAAACTTATATGGGTGGCCCAAAGTAACCCATATAAATTTAAGTGTACAAAAGAAAGGAAAGTTATAATGAACTTTGAAATTAAACAGGCAATACTTACAGTTATTGGTACATCTTTTGTTCCTGAATTTAACAAATGTAGATTTAAAATTTTTGGCAGATCTATTGAGACATATAGAAGGCATTGTAAGTACTTTTGTACCCAAAATCAGAATTTAACTAATTTTAGCTGTAAGATATTTATTTTGGTTTTCTAAGGTCAAGCATATTTAATTGTCCTAATTAGAAAATTGTAATCTTTAATTGTTAAACAGATTGTTTTAAATGATCCTTTTTTCTTTAATATAGCAATTAATATTAACCAAGAGTATAACTACAGGTTGAAAAGTCAAATGCAAATCCTTTTCCCAATATATTTGAACAGGGAATTATAACAAACTGAAAGCTTTTGAAATCAATTTTATGTCTCCAAATCTTTTTAAAATGCTCTGCAAATAGTATAGCACTGTTAATCAACAGCAATGAAATGCAACTGAAGCTTTAACTCACAGTGTAGAATCACAGAGTCATATGGCTGGAAGAGAACTTGAAGATTTTCCAGTTCAATCCTCTGCCCAAGGCAGGAAGTTATTGTTGATATATTCAAATATAGTGTACATCCAGATGAATTTGTACATTCATCTGGATATACTAATCTTCGTTTCACTTACTTAATTTTACTTTAATTATCTGTACTACAAAAACTTTATGCATAACTAAATAAAGCATGTATATAGATAAATCTACCTACCTACCTACCTACCTATGAGATGATTATTACATGCATAAAATACAGAACAAAAATGATGCATTTATTCTATAATGATATCTTGTTCTTTTTAGACTGCATAAGAAGCTTGGGGGGGGGGGGAAGCACTGGTTTGCACTAATGAGAGATATGTAATTGTGCCATTAGCCATTCTTATACTGGTTGTCCAGGGCTTGATTCTTTTCTCCATGTGTTTAAGACCTGCATGGAAATGTTAAATACCGTGTTTCCCCGAAAGTAAGGCCTACCCCGAAAATAAGCCCTAGCTTTATTTTTGGAGGTGGACCTAATATAAGCCTTACCCCCAAAATAAGCTCTAGTTTAGGGGTGAGGCACACACCTAAAAATCAAGCTAGGGCGGGGGTGGGGTTGTGAAGCTGCCCCACGCATCCCGCACCCACTTACCTTGCAGCCAGGCCTCTCCTCACTGGCCCACTTCTTCTGCGGCGTCTTCTGCAGCCAGGCCTGCATTTTTCAGTCACAGGCCTTTCCAGAAGGTCACCGCATCTGAGAACCGAGCTATGGATTCAATCCATAGCTCGGTTCTGCAAGATCTATGAAGTCGAGAAATGAGCTATGGATTCAATCCATAGCTCGCTCGGTACTCGGCTGCATAGGCTTTCCAGAAAGGCCTGACTGCGAAATGCAGGCTGGAATGCAGCTGCAGAATGAAGCTGCTCCTTCGGCCAGAAGAAGTGGACCGGCTAGGCGGGGCTGTCGGTGCTGGAGGTGAGTATAAAAGATACCCCCTGAAAATAAGACATGGTGCCTCTTTTGAAGACAAAAAATATATAAGACCTGGTCTTATTTTTGGGGAAACACGGTACTTCAGTTAAACACCCCCAGATAGGAGATGAAGTAGCTGCTATTACATGATGTCTGGATGGGAGAAAACAACTGAAACTGACTCACAGCAAGACCGAGTTGTTATCTTTCCAGAAGCAATCAGATTTGGAGAAGCCTCTTACACTAACCCTTGACTGCACTGTTTGAAATAAGAAGCCCATGACATAAGAATTTATAGTTTTTTCTTTGGCTGCTGGTGGAGAACATGACTAGGACAGCCTTTTCCCAGCTTTAGTTGGTCCACAAATTTTATTATTTTGAAATAGAGGCCTTGAGGCCTTCATTACCTTGAGATTGAATTACTGCAGTAATTCATGCTAGCGAGCTAGGAGGCACTTCAACAGTGCTACATCTATAAACTGCACAGAATGCTGGTCGCTTTTCTCCAGGTGTTTATAAGAGTCAAACTCTGCTGCAGTTTTTTGTGATGTAGAAAAATGTCATTTTAGAAAAGTCTATTCCCCAGTTCAGATCCCCCCCTCCGCTATCCCCTACTGGTAGCAATGTTGTGGCTGGTCCCCATTAAAGCTTTGGGATTGAGGTGACTGATGTGCTGCTGATTTAAAGATATGTTTTCTTTTAAATGATCATTTTTATAGTATTTACAGGTGCCATCCCAAATGTGTTGAAATCAGGCAGAATGTAAATTGTATAATTAAATCAATAATAATTATAAGAAATATTCAAATGTAGGATTTACCTTTTGTTCTTAAAGTACCAAAATCTAGCATTTCTGTTGATGAATAAATTCCTGGAGCTTTAAAAGAAAATAAACAAAATTAGTTTCTTTTCCACTGTAGAAGAGAAATACATGGAACTGATTAAAAACTATATCACAAACCGGTTGTAACTTCTACTTCTACTGGAAGAATAATGAACTCTGTAGTATCTGAGGAATTTGTTTTTATTCGAATAAATGCTGTGTAATTATCTGCTTCTCTTGAAGAAAAACTTGCTCTCATTACTCCTTTAGTTTCATAGGGAGGGATTTCCTGTTGAATAGACAATAGTGGAAAATATGAGTCAAAAAAACTAAAGGTCCAGAAATCCATTTAGTATAATGTTGACTATATTTTGATCTGTTGATTATATATTTAGTAGAAAGATATCATTAGTGATTATTATCACTATATAAAAATCATAACCATGCTTCTAATGACAATAAAGAAGCATAAAGAGGTTTCAATTTGTACTACAGGTAGGCTGCGACTGACAACCATTCATTTAATGAACGTTCAAAGTTACAATGGCACTGAAAAAAGTGACTTATGCCCGGTTTTCACACTTACAACCATTGCAGCATCCCTATTATTATATGATCAAAATTTGGCAACGGGCATGTATTTATGACAGTTGCACTGTCCTGTGGGGTTATGTGATCACCATCTGTAACCTTCCCAACTGGCTTCTGAGAAGCAAAATCAGGAAGTCAGATTCGCTTAACAACCAGATGGCTCACTTAACAACTGTAGTGATTTACTTAACTGTGGCAAAAAGGTCCTAAAATGGGACACAGCTCACTTAACAACTGCCTTGCTTGGCAATGGAAATTTTGGACTAAATTGTGGTCATCAAAAGCAGATAATAACATCAATGAATTATCACTTACCCACAGTTTTTTTGTTCCTCCTTGTTGGCCAGATGGAAGCTCTAGATGAAGATCACCCCCACTTGAATACATTTCAACTACCTGAGAGAAAAGGCAAAAAAAAAAAGGGGGGGGGAGGAGGGAGAAGGATAAGAAAAAAAGTTGTTAAAAGTGTTAATAAAACCTGAATCCAAATTCAAACTAGATGTCTCAAGGTGGCTACATGCTTAGATACAATATTTGTGACATAACTCTTTTAAAAATACCCAATTTTGAAGTGAGAAATCACTAGTAATTACAGTGTTATAATAACAGTCGCCTGTTATTGTAAAGGATAAAAAAATGCAATTAATTCACAATTAGTTTGGTAAGAGTTCTATCTATAATACATGATTCTCCTTTCTAGTTTTCTAGTTAATTTCCAAGTTTAGCTTTGCAGACATCAAGAAATCCTAACTTTAGAAAGACCATGTAAGATTTGGGAATAAAAACATTAGAAGGACTTGTCAAATGTTCCTAAACCCTAGCAGCCTTCCATTATATCATGCCAGAAAAAAATTAGTTAGCTCATAGTAGGAGAGAATGCTCTTAAATTTTTCCTATTCTGCCAGTCAATTGCCAGCAAAGCACTGGATCTGTCAGAATACCGATGTCAGAACACTAATGTAGAGATAATAACCCAGTCTGAAAATAAATAAATAGATAAGATCAAATATTTCAAGAATTGCATGAAATATAGTTCTCAGATCATAACCATTTATATAGTGACTGAAGTTATGATGGTGCTCAAAAAAGTGATTTACAATCAGCTCTAGCACTTACAATCATTGCAGGATTCTCACAGTCATGACTATGATTTAGGGCCTTGGCAAGTGTCATGCAATTATGACAGTCATAGCATTCTGCAATCACATCATCGCCATTTGCGACCTTCCCAGCTGACTTCTGACAAGCAAAGACAATGGGGAAGCTGGAAGGAAGTTCCAAGTCACGGTCACATGATGTCTCGTTTAACAACCGCTTAACGAAAAAAGCGGGTAAAATCAGGTGTGTTCATGTGATACTTCACTAATGAGTGCACTGAATATTGATGTATGTTCCATCCCTTATTTTGGTCGTAAGTCAAAGACTACTTGCACGTAATATATTACAATTCTTTAATATACCTATAAATATGAAAATGGTACTACTTGCCTGCAGAGGTTCACTATGGGGATTGTGTATGTTTATTATAGGAGAAAAACTGCTGTTCACTGGAACTTTTGCTCCTATAAAAGGGCGCAGTCTATAAGGGTTTGGTACTCCTACTCCAAACACCTGTTTAGGAAGAAAAAAAATTAGTAATCAATATGCTTATTTTATTTCTCCTAGCTTTAAAATTAACCCAATTCTCAGCACTAAAGAAACTCCCACATCTGTTTCTGAATCTGAAGTTCATTATTGTAAGGTTTAAAGACCTCAGGCATTACTTAATTTCCTAATCATATAAAATTCAAGCATATATATATATATATATATATATATATATATATATATATATATATATATATATATATATATATATATATATATATATATATATATATATATAT
>NW_015386095.1:885318-927270 GCF_001527695.2 Protobothrops mucrosquamatus | reverse complement strand
AAAAAAAAAAAAAAAAAAAAAAAAAAGTGCCGGAACTCACACACATCATATAACCTGCCTTGCCTACCCTACAAGGTTCCATCCAAAAAAGGTGCCGCAACTCCATTCTGGGCATTCTATGAGAAAAAAAGCCCGGCCCTTAGGCAAAATAATTAGTTCAAAATCTCTAGACATTACCATGTTGGAATGTTTTTCCCCCATGAATAATTCTTATTTGAGAGAAGAATGATCACCAAGGAGTCACAAATTAAAGTTTTCCAGTAGAATTCAATAAGAGAATGACCATAGTATTTCTTTCCTTCAAGGGCTATGTGTTTAGATGTATGGGGAAAAAATAATCTTCCCATTTGCTGATTGCTCACTGGGAATGATTGAGTAATTGCATAAGCAGAGACTATAAGAGGCATATAAAGTTGTAATTTTCCAGGGAAAATTGAATGAGCAAACAGGAGTTTAATAATGGACTTAGCAAGAATATTTAAGGAGGAGTCTAACTATTTTTTCATCTAAGACTTTGTTTCTGAGAGCCTAAGAAGTGAACAACAACAAAATCTTCTGTGGGTAATGCATTAGAAATAAAAGCATAAATAAATAGAAAACTTTAATTGTAAGTAGCACTGCTTCTGATATGTTTGCATTTCTACCCACCAACAATCTGGCATATACTTTCGGCAAGTACAATGCTGTAACAGTGCTTGAAGGGAAAGTCACAGGATGGGAACAATAAGTGGCTGCTTTAATTCATAATATAAAATGAAGATTTATCCAATTAAAAAAAATGAGATATTTCAAGATGACTGACAGAGGAATCAATTCTATTTAATGAAGAACATGAACCAAAGGAGCAAGCTTCTGAACAAGAATGACAACCAAAAACAAGACATATTGGGGGGGGGCCTCCGGTTCCGGATCGCGGCGCAGGCGGTTGGCGCAGAGAGTCGTCTCTTCGCCGGCCGGTTTCCCTCCGCCGGTAGACCCTCAATAGGGTCGAAAAGTCGCCCTGGAGGGGTGACTACCGTTGAGGAGGCCCCTCGTCTGACTGCAGAAGGGCGGCAGCTCCTTAGGGCCGACGGAGAAAAGATCAGCCAGTAAAATGGCTGATCACTTAAACCTGGAAGAAGAACAGCTAAGTGTAAAGAACCACCGTGGAGGATCCGGGTGGGACCTTTCCTTCCCTCTCTTTCCCTAACTACTTTTCCTGTAAAAAGCCTTCGAACTACTTCCCTGCTTTAAGAGAGCAGCGTCTGCTTACTTGGGAAAAAAAGCCCTGGAAACAAAATAAATGAAATAGCTTTTACTGACTATCTAATTTTTTGGATACCTTGGGGTCCTGAAAAAATTTCTATCATAGAACATTATTATTACTTTACTTTATTATGCTGGAGATATCTGCATTTTTTTTCTTTTTTTCTCTATTCTCCTAATGAGATAAAATTTTTATAAATTTGGGGAAAAAAGATCTTACAGTCTACTGAGGACATCTTGTGGTGAAAATTGTTACTTCAACTCTATTTCCTCTTGGTGTTTAAAGATGGATTTGACCTTCAAATGATAATAAAAGGGAAAAGATAAAGGATTTGAAACAGCTGGGTGGTGAATTTGTTTACTAGAAATTGTGGAGGTGGATATTCGTTGACTTTTAGTAAATATAGCCTCCACTAAAAGATTAAAAGACTATTTCACCACTGAAATGGAGGAATTTTACCCACAGCTGGATGATGAGCTTATATTGGAAAAAATCTCGGAAGCTACGAAGTACATGAAATCTTGGAGAAATATTATTTCAGAACCACAAACTGAATCTCAAATTTTAATGGATCAATCTATAGCCCAAGGAACAATAGAGGAGGAACAGATTAGCTCTAAAGAGGCTTGTATGCAACAATATACACAACTCAAAAAGATGGAGGAACCATACCCACAATTCAACTATAAACGTATATCGGGAAAAATTGTGGAAGCTACTGAGCAAATTAATTTTAGAAAAGCTCTTGTCCCAAAACCTCAAACTGATGTTCAGACTCCAATTGATTACGTCATAAGTCAAGAAACAACAGAAAAGGAATCAATTAACATAGAAGAGGATGTTATACAACCCCATGCACAAGTTATGGAGAACCCTGACGACCAAAGAATGACTTCAACTGAGACACCTGCAGTATCAAAAACTCCATCCCTGGCTATCGGGGGCGAGTCATTAGCCCCCACAGAGAAGGCCCGCAACCTGGGCGTCCTCCTGGATACTCGGCTGTCTTTAGACGACCATATGACAGCCGTGGCCAGGGGGGCTTTTCATCAGGTTTGCCTGATACGCCAGTTGCGCCCCTTTCTGGATCGTGACGCTCTACGCACGGTCACTCAAGCCTTCATTGTTTCCCGCCTGGACTATTGCAACGCTCTCTACATGGGGCTCCCCTTGAGGTGCACCTGGAGGTTCCAGCTAGTTCAGAATGCGGCCGCGCGTGGGATCCTGGGGGCCTCTAGATACTCCCATGTAACACCTCTTCTGCGCGAGCTGCACTGGCTGCCTGTGGCCTTCCGGGTGCGCTTCAAGGTGTTAGTAACAACCTTTAAAGCGCTCCGTGGCAATGGACCTAGGTATTTGCAAGACCGCCTCCTACCAAACACCTCCCTTCGACCAGTCCGCTCCCACAGAGAGGGCCTCCTTAGGGTGCTGTCGGCCAGACAATGCCGGCTGGCGACCCCCAGGGGGAGAGCCTTCTCTGTGGCAGCTCCTGCCCTCTGGAATGACCTACCCCCCGACCTACGTACAGTTGCGGACCTGTGCCTTTTTCGCCGAGCCCTGAAGGCCCATCTATTCCGTGCAGCCGGCCTGGCGTAGTTTGATTATGTTTTAGTGGGGGTTTTGTATGGGGTATTTTTAGAGCAGGCCTGTTATTTAATTTGATTTTAGAACAGAAATCTGTGTATATTTATCGTGGTTTTTATTATCGCCTGTTCACCGCCCTGAGTCCCGTAAGGAAGATAGGGCGGTATATAAATTCAATAAATAATAATAATAATAATAACAGAAATTGACTTCCAGACACGAGTTACTGAAAACTGTGATAACGTGGATAATCAACCAGTAACTACAACATGGAATAAAACTGATTACACCATTCAGATGATACTGGAAGAAGGGCAAGAGAACTTTGACCAGACTGAAATGTTGATAAATACCCCTACTCAAATACTGAGATTCGATGATACAGAAACTTTATTATGGAAACTGGTTTGGCACAGGAAGAAAGCCAGAGTTAGATTTAAAAATGCGACTTAAAATTTCACTTAATGGGTTAAAAAGGCTTAATAATTAATGGAGTATGTGAATTTAGTAAGGAGATATCTTTTGTAATAATATGCTTGTCTTAGATATGATAACTATTTGGAGGGGATTTAAACTTTACCTAATGGATTAAAAAGATTTCTTATAGATATAGATTGATTGATAGAATATATATCTAAAATAGAGTAGAAATGTAATTTCTGGAGTAATACTTTTATTTTAGGTAGGATAACTATTTTGTAATGGAAGGAGAATAAGAGGGATTTGTGACAAGAGAAGAAATGGTATTAATGACTTATTAGATTAAGAAATAGTATATATGTGAAAATATAAGAATGTTACTGTTGGAACAATGTAAGCTTTTCAGATATAACTATTATGTTAGGAAAAAAGGGAAACGAGGGATACCCGAAGTATTAATAATATGTTTATTCAAGGCTAAATTGGAATATGGTAATTGTAATTAGTAAAGCTCAAAAACAGGATTTGGATTTTTATAGATGAAATGTTATTGAGGACTGCTTTGTTTGATTGGATTTTATTTAGAAACGTATTAATTTGAATATGTTATATTACTCGAGGGAAATGGAGAGGGAACTCTTAATGAACCTGAATTATATATGTTTGATTTTGTTTTTGGATGATTTACCCCACTACCACGTTGTTTCTTAAGCACTTTGATGTAAAAATTAAAAAACCAATAAAACTTGTTTAAAAAAAAGACATATGGGGGGGGGGAGACAACAATTTCTACTGCTATCAAGCCCTTAAAAAACAAACAGGCTTTGAATTATAGGGAAGAAAAAGATATACTGCAGAATAGAACAAATAGTGGTGAATTTCTGGCCTATAAAATGAATCCTGTATAACCTGGAGATGAAAATTCAGAAGTAAAGTTAAAGGGCTATTCTTATACAGGATAGTACAAAAGTTGCTAAAATGGGATCTTTCACATCTCTTAATAAAACAAATAAGGAATAACAAAGTCAATATGCATAGACTTTGTTGTCTATCCTTCTGTAATAATAATTATTGGGAATAAACAAAACGAAATAGAATTCTGCCTTACATCTGGTGACATGACTCCTGCGATTATATTGAAGAATACAATTTGTTCAAAAGGAACACAGGTAATGTTCCTATGTTAATAGAAGAGGGACTTGAACTCCTAAAAGAATTTATTCCCAAGAGCATGTAGTTAATATAAAGGGAGGAATAAATAAATCCAGAACTGCTGTTGTTTATTTCACTCACCTAAACAAGCAGAAGGCATGTATGATACTTTCCAAAAAGATATAAAATATTAGTGATGGATGGCTTTAATTATTTTGATATCTACAAGGAGGAAACCCAGCCAAACCTCAGCTTTCCAAGAAATATATTCAAAGAGTGCATATCAATGTATCCTTGTAAAACTGGAGGGAGGTATCAAGTAGGATGCCATAGTCTTGGGGACTGTATTCTTCAACATTTTTATTAGTGACTTGGATGAAGACATAAGAGAATGCATATTAAATCTACAGAAGAGAATCCAGAGTAATTCAGCAAACATTCTAAAATAAACTCAAAACAATTCTGATGGGCCTCAAGATGAGCTAAAAATAAAATAAAATAAAATTCAAAAGAAACAAATTCAAAATTTTTCACTTGGGAAATAGAAATCAGGTGCCCAGAATGAGAGATAATATACATTGTAATAATTCTTATCAAAAAGCCTGTAGGGTGGTTAACCAATCGAAAAAATGTTCAACATTATAATGTGGCTGCAAAAGAAAAGAGAAAAAAAGTTGTGTAGGAGTGCATCAATGGACATGCTTTTCTGAATTATAGGAAATAATTATTTTACTTTATTCTGCTTTAGTCAGTCAATCTCCAGTTTAAGTAGGGTATTCAGTTATGGAGCCTGTACTTTAGGAAAGATTCAAAACGCAACTGGTCCACACATGGAAAATGAGGGTGATATCTTTCAAATTAGATAGTGAAATCAATTCCCAGAAAAATAGGAACTCCCATTCATTGGAGTTAATCTAACCCATTCAAGAAAAGCCTAAGCAGCAACTTGTGAAAGTTGCTTTCTTTTGGATATGAGTACTAAGCAAATGGTTTCAACTTTCTGACCAAAATGCTTCCCAGACTGCAATTCTATGAACAGAACTTCAAATAATATAAACCTTTGCTAGTTTCAACTGTACAATGTTATCTTAATGTACACTGTACTAGAAAGCAATGTCACATTGTTCTTACCTGGTAAGTAAATACCCCATGATTAGATGTGTTAATAAATAATGTATTTTCTACATTTCCCACAACTCTTGCAAGAAAAACTACATCAAATGATGTATTTCCTCCTGGAATAATTTTCTGAAAGAGAGAAAAAAAGCCAGAACATATGCCATGCTGTTGATTCAAAAGCACAGTGTATATACAAAAGAAGAATTGATGTATGCAAGCTATCAGTTAAAATCCCTGGACTAGGAATGAAAAAATCCAGATTGAAGTCCACCCTTAGTCATGGAAGTTTACTGGATGACTTTGGACCAATCGCTTTTCTCATCCCAATCTACTTCCAATATTGTTGTGCAGAAAAATGGAAGAACAAAGTGCAATGTAGCACACCTTAGATCCTGAGAGGAAAAAAACAGAATAGAAATCTAACAAAAAAAATAATAATGAATTATTTATTTGTCTCCCTCAGTTATCAGAATTAGAACTACAGTAGCATAATAAAGCTGAAGTCATTAAGTTTTTCTTTTGCATTACTTAATAAATTTGTAAATGTAATCTCTGGAGAAATTAATCTCTCATTTTTACTGAATTGTTCCTCATTGGAGGAATGATATAAACATATTTTAGTTATTGGGATTTTGTTTAAAGTACAGTTTGTTATGATAGGATAAAAAGATTTCACAATAACAGCAACTTCATAAAGCAAAGCTGGCTCACCCTATTTTGAAAAAAAGAAGCATGAAAGTGTGATGTTGTTGCAGATATTGAAACTAATATAATAGTCTCTTCTGAACTGGGATTATGCAAGTAAACTTTTTCCATTTTTGGCATCCCAACTGGCCTGTATAAAAAGAAAGACCAGAAAAAGCATTTAGAATCATTTATCTATTATCTTATCACAGAATATTTATATTTGCAGGACATAACATATTTTGATACATCATGAAAAAAAGAAATCTGGTATACATGGTATCATTAAGAATATCTGTCTTATTTCTTTCTATAGGTGATATAGTATTAAGTTAATAAAACAAAGAAATGCAAATAGTAATGTCATCGTACAAGCAGTATTTAACTCTTTGTCCTAAAGCAAACAAGTGCAGCAACACTGAAGGCATATTAAAGAATTACTAACTTTAATATATGAAAGAAATAAAAATGAAGTTTTTACATGAGAGAGAGAAGCTTTATACAAAGGGAATTATATTGATAAATCAATGCTTAAGTTATTATTCCCTAATAATCACACGTTATCACTATGCTAATTCTACAATGCGAGTTACAGCAAATAAGATTTTCAGTTATATTAGGGACTATAAATAATCTTATTTATAAAATTGTTGGCTTGTTACTTTGAAGCTTCAGTTGAGAATGGAGCCAATTAATATTCCAGTTAAATATTATTTCTTCCATTAGTAATTAAGAGAATGTCTCTAAAATACTGATGCATTTTTGTTCTGAAAAAAATACAGCACTGCAATTAACAATTCTCAAAGACAAGTTTCTAGGGTTCATGTTTAGGGTTAGGGACAGTCTTGGGAATTGTCAGCCCTTTGAAGTAAGCCAGATCAGAAAACAGATTCCAAAAGTAATACTACAATTCTTTTTTATTGATGTAGGCTACCATAACAGAAATTTGAAAGCCATTTAACAGCATCTCCCCTTCTTCCCTCTCATACTCAACAGAGTTAAGGTAGAACTAGCTTGAGTTCCAATGTTTTCTTTCTGTACTGGGCTTAAATCATATTTTGAGAACTAGGGTCACATGGTATCTCCAAGGTAATCTTGGTTTTTCATAAGTAAAAAACTAACCAAAAGCAGTAGAAAAGGATGAACAATATTAATTTAGCTAACATGATTAACTAAATTAATATTCAATAGCTATTCACAGTTTGACTACTATGCAACCTTGTTTTCAAGCAATTAATTGTGATGAATACCTTCATTGAAATAACAAACTTCATTTTTTCACCCAACCCCTGGGTCCTCAGGCCTACTGGCATAACCAGAGGGACCTCCGAAGCTCAGAAACGATGAGGTTGACCTCACCTTGGGGGGGGGGGGAAAGCCCACTACCCAGGGCCTTCCAGCTATAGCTCCCCAGATGAGAGAACCTAAAACATTCCCACTTTGTTGCATCTCGTGGGATGGGAAGATGAAATTGGGGAGAGGTAATCCCTCAAATAACCTGATCCAATGCCATATAGGGCTTTAAAGTTCAACACCAGCACCTTGAACTGGACCTGGAAATAAACTGATAATCAATGCAACTTACCAAACATTTGCACAGTCACATCTTGTGCACCAAGTGCAAACCTCTGTGGATGAGGAAACCCTGTTCACAGCCAATCACTTATTCACCCCCTTCACAGATTACTATAAGCTCTTGATGAAAATAACCTTGGAAAACATTCAGACGCTACAGTTGGTACAAAACAAGCCTGGACAGTGAAGGTTTACCCACTGCTTTGGGAGCTGCAATGATTGTCAGTAGGCTTCTGGATGTAATTCAAGGTGCCAGTTGCCACCTTTAAGACCATATATGGCTCTGGAATGGATTATCTGGGGGCATTTTCTCCATTATCCATCTAATCAGGTTGAATAGGGTCAATTACTTCCAGCTCCTGTATATACAAGAATGACATCTGCCTTGGGCCTCAATATTTTTCCCATATCTTGGAATTACCTTCCCTATAGAGACCAGTCTACTTATCCCCTTTTGGGCCTCAGGAGAGTAGTCATGACTTAGTGTTTCATCAAGTGCAGAAAAACAGAATGGTATGATTGAAGATTTGAACATGCAGTTGTATGCTGTTGTACATTGTGTGTTTGTGTACTATTTTAATATTGTATCTGGTTTATCTTATGGATTTATTATTTCAGACTTTTTTCCTACTAGATGCTGCTGCCCAGATGCTTTCCAAAATTGGGTGGTATGCAAATAAAGGAAAGGAGTCTGCTAGTCGTAAATAGGGGGTGGCGCTCATCTCCGTTTCAAGAGCCATGAGCCAGTGCTGTCCAAAGACATTTCTACGGTCATGTGGCCAGCATGATGTCATGGAGTGCTGTTTCCTCCCCATCACAGTGATACTTATTCATCTACTCATATTTGCATGCTTTCAAACTGCTAGGTGGACAGGAGGTAGGTGAAGATGGGAGCTCACCCCATCATATGATATAAAATACTCATGCAAATAAAGTAACTATATTGTATAATTAAATAATTAGTAGAGCATTACTTAATATAATTCTTTCCTTCTTTCCTTATTTAATTAGGGCTCTCATTGGTTCATTTGAGTTGCTGTTATAGAAGTTTCTCACATTCAGAAAGCCTGAGTTGCTACCTGCACACTGATTTTAGAGCAACTGACTTAAATAAAATATTCAGCATGTGTCTTTACTCAACATTATGAACCAGAAAATACTACAAACATGTTATACTTATAGTGAATAAGCTATGCAACCAGAGAATAAGGGTAATGATATACTTGTGGCAGGTGTTTAATATTAGGGAAGAAAAGAATCTTGAATTTTATTTCAACTTATTTCGATTCTGTAACAGCTCAACACAGTATTCAGACTTTTTCTACCTTCCTATGAAGAAGAACCAACAAAACAGATTCCATAACTCCATCACAAATTTCAGAATATAATTTTGTTTCAATTATGCTTGTGTTAAAGTACAGTTGTGAATTGTAAAGACTGAAAGACAGTCAACATTCTTCTGATTTTACATCTGTGCTAAACACTTGAACATGACTGTCCACATTATACACCATCAATTTAGGAATTCAAGAGCTAGAATGAAGGAAGTCAAATCCATGCATGAACTGTCTTCTTTTAATTTTAAAACTGCCAGATCATTGCAGGACAGACAGCTCTATAAAAATCTTTTTTCTTTAATTATAGAAAATATCTGCAGTCAATCTATAGTATGTTCCTAGCTATAGTGTTCACTGATGATAAAAAAGAAGATAAGAAAAATGGGGAACATAAATAACTTCTTCCTGCCTGCTATTAAATAAGTTTACTTCTGCTTTTAAATCTTCCGTCAAAAACTTAGAATTCAGGGATTGCAACGTGATATAATTCCTCTATATTCTGACTTCTTCTTCATTCAGGTTGCCAAATACAAACATATTCACTACAGGTGGCATTGGTGCTGAAACTGCAAAAATTTTCAAAAGGACTAGTTACTCTCAGTGTAATGCAGCTTACAGGATATTGTCGTGGTAATATGAAGAGATATCTCCATATAACCCATTTTGCATTTTTCCGTATAACCCATTTTGCATTTTTATAAAAATGGAACTTAAATATAACTTTATATAACTCCTGATTTATTTCAGATCTTCTATTCAAGGGATGCAAAAATGGCAGCTGTAGTTTTGCACATGCACACAATGTGCAATTTGACATAATAAAAAATAAGCTTATGCAATAGTTTCTGGAACTATTGTACAACTTGGTCTCTACCTGTATAGTTTTTTTTTCTGAAGGCACTGTTTAGTATATTAACTAAAATATTCCCAACTTACTGTTCATGAAAATCCAGCATTGGTGGTTCAAACCGAATAGGTCTGCAATTTCCTCGATACATAGATACACTGTTACACAAAAAAAAGACACTCAATTTTAACTAATGCTCAAATATATAGGTAAAGACTTATAATCTAACAATAACTAAAAATTCTATTTTTATAATTGAGTCATTTTTACATAAAAACATATGTACCTTTTTCCTACACATACAGGCAGTGTCTTAGACCAGGGCTTTTCAACCTTTTCACCCATTGTACCACTTTTAGGATATGGCAACATCCGAGCACCACCAGTCGCCTAGCAAGGTGTCAAAAACTTGATGACCAAAAAAAAAAAAAAAAAAAAAGGGGGAAAAAGTGATAAAAGTACAGGTAGTCCTTGACTTACAACAGTTCGCTTAGTGACTGTTCGAAGTTACAATGGCACTGAAAAAAGTGCCCCCCAAGCCACAGCCGAGCAAGACACCTGCCTGCCTGCCCGGCGGTGCTCTTCCTCCTGTCCGAGGTTTTCATTGTTGTGAGCATTTCTGTTGAGGATTGGCAGCCGGGGGGGGGGGATGTTTGGTTTTTATTCCCCCCTCTGCTGGGTGGTTGCAGCAGGTTTTGGTCACTTCACATGACCCTGGGACACTGTGACCGTCATAAATATGAATCAGTTGCCAAGCATCTGAATGTAAATCACAAGACCCTGGAGATGCTGCAACATTCCAGCTGATCGGTGCTTCTNCAGAACACTTTAAGACAACTTACATTCAGAAATCTGGTTGAAAAAAGACTATGCCTTACATTATGGAAGTACTTTTTTATTTTAATCTTTGGGCGGTAGCATGCAATGCAGGAGCACTGAAGCAACCACCTATTTGCCAAATTTCAACTTCATGAGAGTCATTGGCCCCAGATTTTGGATGTATTCTGTAAATTAGCCCATTTGAAGTACAATGGTTCAAAAATCATTGCCCTATGATGCACTATCTCACCCAGTTAAAGATTATAGATATGAGAGTTTTACTAGTATACAGATTACAGATAATTTAAGATCTTATTTATAATGAAATATGTTGCATTAATGGTACCAATGTGGGCCTCTGAGTATTCTGTGCTAAAAGAAAAGAAAATCTTTCCTATCATTTTGGGAAAAAGAATGGTTACTTTTCACCTCCAGGTAGCTTTGGATGACAAAGATTATTTAGATCAATTTTAGGTTAGCTAATATCCTGATTTGGAGATGGAAATAGCCTTGGTTGGATTTCTAATTACAGACATAAGAGGAACAGAGTTCTTTCAGTGGCTATTATTAACTATGATATCCAACTGGGTCAACTTGTCACAGTATTTTGGGGTGGTAAATCACTCCTGGAATGTGCAGGAATGTTCATGAATATAAAGCTGAGACACTATACCAATGATATTTGTTCTTTAAGGTAAAATGGTTCCATTCATAATTTCCTACATCTTTAACATTCACATGAAATAAGTGAAAAAGAACTATCAGGGAATTTGGCCTAAATATCACAACAGTGCAAGTCTTATTATAATTATATATTATATAGCTATTTACTCAGACAACTTTCAACAAGACATTCATTACAAAAGCTGCAATAAAATAATATGAAAATGAACTTTATTTTATTCAATATAACCTTAATCAAGACTAGATATAATTCTCATTTAAAGTGATATGGTGAAAACCAAATGCTTATTTGGAGGCAGTTCTGACAGGCTTATATGGCACATACAGAGTTATCTTTATTGATGAAACTGCATGTATATACTGTATATCTTTATTATGGTCCTAGACCAGTACAGATAAAACAATAAAAGCAGTAATAGCAGTAAAAACAATAGATTCCATTTGCCCATTAAGTCAAAATTGAAATAAACATGATGCAGGGACTATTGCATTCTAATAGAAATTGGACACAGGCTGAATCTAGTTTATCAGAATCCCTGCCAATCAAGGAAACTTTTTATCTCTACAGAATGGGCAACAGAAGATGGCATGTCCCCAAGTTTTTACCTCTCCTGTAATAGAGGAGCAAAGCTATTAAACCACTGGGTGCTTTTTATACGTGCCCTTTAGTATAGCAGACAGGAGAGTTTAACACCTTATCAGCATAAAAGATTTTCTGTGGTTTGGTTTTTCTAATTATGAAAGTATCCTGCAGGAATCACTAAATATTTGAACCACTCTAAGGCTAAAAAAACCTAGTACTTTTTCAATTTTCCTGGCATTCTATGTCAAAGATTCTTTATTTAATGGCTAGCTTAGCCCTGTCATACTCCATTGTTAGGGGAGAAATCCCGAAGGGAATAATTTCAGTTGGGATTGATTTGATCCAAAAAAAATGATAGGCATTCTGGAGGAGGAGGAGGAGGAGGAGGAGGAGGAGGAGGAGGAGGGATGTAATCCTCTAGGGCAGACATGTCAAACTTGCGACGTCACGTGATGTCGCGCGATGTATTGGAGCTTTTTCTCCATTGCCTGCAATAAGGTGGGCGTGGTTTCCTGGCGACATGTCTGGCCCACGGGCCGGCAGTTTGACACCCCTGCTCTAGGGCAATATTTTAATTTCAGCCATAATTTTAAAGATACAAGATATACCCTTGACTCCACCTTATTCATACTTGTCTCCAACCAAAGGATAACATTTGGGGCACATCAAGAGAGTTGTAAATTTGCTCTAAGAGACTGTACTTGTTCCAGAAGGGCAAAATGAGGAGGCAGAGCCTGCCTGCATCTCATAAGGTAATTCTGCCTTTGATTTTGCCTGAGAGATTTATCACTGGTGCTATGAAATACTCCTCAACCCCTGTGTAGAAACTTCAGGATGGCATCTGAGGATTTCTGTGCTGTTGTGGTTGTATATCAAATATGGGCCTTTTTGAGCCAATGCATGAAATACCACTCTCAAATATTTAAAACTGGTAACCTGTTCAATTTGGCAGCATCTATGTGCCAGGAACACAACTTGGGACTCTTGGCAAAAAACAAGACTTTGTTTGTTTGCTTGTTTGTTTTTGATAACTGAATGCTTACAGCATTCTGCCAGTTCCCTCAGAGACCTTCTCAAAGTGACTACTGAAAAGAAACAACCACATCATGGTCTACATAAAATAAAAGGAGATATGATAGCCTCCCAGTTGAGGTGTCTTCCAAAGAACGTGGTATGCAATTTGGAATTTTAAGATTTAAAACAGTTTTGTTTTAAAGCAGCTGATAATTGATCTATAAAATCCAAATAACCTAATATATGGAAAATTGTATATGCCTATACTGAACACTTAGATCGTTTTACTTAAGAAAAGATTGGCAGATATATGAGACAAGGCACTTTCAAACGGTCCCATGGTTATGGCACCGTTCTCCTGGAAAAAAACCTAAGAAATCCAGTACTCTGTCTTCTTGATATCTTGACTATATTTTAACTTATATTTACCTAACATTTTATTATTCATATTGTAAAACTGAAATGTTTTTTTCTTAAAAGACAAAAATATGAGTCTACATCAGAATTCATCAGAAAATTTGAGATCAGACATCAAAAAAAGTTTTAATTCATTTTTTTAATTAAAAACTCTTAAGTTGGATTTACTTCATCAGAACTTCATAGGCACAATTATGGAGCTTCCTTGGCAATTATACAAAAGTGGTTTCTACTATTTATTTCTGGGATCTTTTTAAGACTTTCTCCTTTAAAGCCTGCAGCCCTGGGATTTTCAGGTGCTCTCTCATATTCATATGTTTTAAGCCTGTTTAGCTTTTCTGAAATCAATGAAAATTAGCTTAGAACCTGCCACCTCCTGAAGCTTCAATGTATTTATTGTGTATAAACAGAAAAGTGTAGGATAATTTAAAATTAATATCCTAAAATATAAATTTCTAAAAGGACATATTAGATCAATGATTTATTCAACAATCTTCCCCATACCCACACCGCAATTAATATCTGCTCCAACCTTGTGGTAACTGGCTATTAAAATGAAATAAAACAAAGATCAGCCATTCAAATGAAATAAAAGATCAGCCACTAAAATGAAATAAAACAAAGGTCAGCCTCAGGCTACAAAAAGGATTTCCCACTCACAGCCTAGATGGATCTAGGTGACTCAGCATTTTCCATGAGCAGACCTGTAGGTTACATCAGATTACTGAACATGAAAGCAAAAATGCTTTATGTGCTGTGAGAGAAATAATCACTCTTGAGAGAAATTGGTTGCAGATGAACAAGAGCCAGTCTAAGGGCAAGTCTAAGATGCGATCTAAGGCTGACAACTGTTCTAGAAATTAATGGCCAAGTAGGACAGGAAGAATCAGCTTGATCAAATGAGGGAATCAGGGAAAATTAAACCTAAAATATTAGTTGGATTGGATTAATTGGATTAAACAACTGAGATTTCTGAAGACCAAGAATTTTCATACAGCTAGGATTTATCATGGGTAAATCCAGAAATTAATTTAGTTGTCAAATATGCATTTAAGGGAGAATCCTCTAGCTAGGCTTTCAGTGCAATTCAATACCCAATAAATTGATGTTTCCTCCCCTAAATCCTTAAATACTTCCACATGTAATTTGCCTTGGTTAACAATAACTTGGAGGATTGCTACCAATTCCAAAAGACCCCAGATCTAAATCATATAGATTACCTTGTACACTGCTCAGCTATGTGGTGTTTGGAATAGACCCAGCCTGAAATGGCTGTTTAGTACCTTGGTTTTAACCAAATCTAGGGAGATCCAGATTGAAGACCTCTTTTAGTAATGGAAGCTTATTGGGCCAGGTCATTATCCTTTAATCCTATTTACTTTACAAGAGGGTTGTTTTGTGAAAAATCAGGATAGGGGTTTTAGGTTTGCCACTTTGAACTTTTGAGAAAAATGAAATGTATCATCTAAATATATAAAAGAGATAAGTAGTTATCCCACACATTTTCCTGGTTCATCTGGACAATTTTTGCTTATAGCCCTGTTTCTTTGAAACAGCAATCCTTCCTGAACAATCCCATTTGAGAAATACAAGATTCACGCAAGAAGGATATATATAACACTTTTAAGCCCAAGAACCACAGTTGTAGCAGTACATTCTGTACTATCAAATAGTACTAAAGACCAATACAAAAATAAAATCTGAACATCAGACTGGCAGCTTTTGCAGAGGTTTACATGAAGCACCTGAAAAGCAGCATGTGATCTTAAATCTGCAGATTATGCATTCTTGCTACAAAGGAAAAGACTGCAAAGGATCTTGTATTCAGACAAGACAACTCTAAGTTGCCCTGATGAATCTAGACTGAAGTAATGCTAATACTTAATATTCACTAAATATTAAATAGTGAATAGAAAAATAGGCATGCAAGATTTCTTCACAGATAAAGCCTACCCAGTTTCTATCCTGAATAATTGGCTGGACAATGCTGAATCTCTCCTAGTTATATCTGCTTTGGCCCTCCCTGAAATGGCAAGCAAAAGCTGGAGGATGTAATGTTAAGAGAGAAGTAATCTGTTGTAATTATATTCTCCGCCTCCATATAAAAGGAGGAAAGGCTGAAAAGATCTTAGTAGCCAACCTGGAACTCAGCCAGGACTACCTTCTCGGGAGTGCGTAGGTGTGCACCTCTGAAGATCCCTCTGTCCAGGGAGCCAGAGGCGGCAGCAAAGGAAGGGGAATGAGGGCGACGGGAGCTTCTTTGCCTGATCCCAAAGACTAGAGAGGAGAATGGCTTTATTTTGGATGGTTGTCTCTACTACAAGGTAAACAACAGGTATGAATGGATGGGTAGGCAGCCAGCAAGACCCGTAGGTTTTGACGGGGTTGGGTAACCTGCACTTGTCGAACTCTACCTGGAAAAGCTGCTAAGGGGACGCAGCTGCAGGATAGTGATTCAGACGGGCAGACGGACCTGGCTTGCAGAGTTTCATTTTTCTTGCTCAACCCGGTGGGCCAGTACCACCATCACGAGGTGAGGTGAGGCAGGTGGCGGGAAGGTGGCCTGGCTGCAGGGCCCCAAAATTCACAGGTGCAGGACACATGGGGCAGCTCCACTGCCCGCCATGCCTCACCTTGTGGTGGCAACACCAGCCTGCTGGATGCGCTATGTGGCCACTTGCCCCGTTGTGGCCATGGGAAAGCAGACGATGGGACGGAGAGGGTTGGCCCGATGGTAACAGCGCTCCCACTCACCTGCACTGTGTGGGCTTTGCAAGCCCAGAGTGTGCTGACCAAGGGATTGGCAGACTGCGGCTGCTGCCGGACACTCTTGGCCACCATGCACTTGCCACCACCTGTGCGTGTGCTGACAGTGTCTCAAGTTCATCAGTTTACATACGGTACCTTTACCTCTCGTCCAAAGGTGCTCACTTGGGTACGGTATGTACAAATACTTAATTATAATTTATATTATCATTTATTTTAAGTATTAATGTCAGTAATATTATTTATTTATATTTAGTTATATATTAATAATATTTTATAATTCAATACGTCCATTGTGTGTTACAATGGACGTTTGGCTGATGATCTTTAACTAGGGCCGTGGATGGGTATTCCATTATGACAATGACCCAAAACACACAGCCAAGGCAACAAAGGAGTGGCTCAGGAAGAAGCACATTAAGGTCCCGGAGTGGCCTAGCCAGTCTCCAGACCTTAATCCCATAGAAAATCTGTGGAGGGAGCTGAAGATTTGAGCTGCCAAACGTCAGCCTCAAAACCTTAATAACTTGGAGAGGATCTGCAAAGAGGAGTGGGACAAAATTCTTACTGAGATGTTTGCAAACCTGGTGGCCAACTACAAGAAACGTCTGACCTCTGTGATTGCCAACAAGGTTTTGCCACCAAGTACTAAATCATGTTTTGCAAAGGGATCAAATACTTATTTCATTCATTAAAATGCAAAGCAATTGATAACTTTTTTGAAATGCTTTTTTTTGGATTTTTTTTTTGTTATTCTGTCTCTCACTGTTAAAATAAACTTACCATTAAAATTATAGACTGATTATTTGTCAGTGGGCAAACATACAAAATCAGCAGGGGATCAAATACTTTTTTCCTTCACTGTAAATAAAACTCAGTTTTATCTAAAATAGAGTAGTCTATGCAAATAATATATTTACACCATTCTATGCAAACTAGGATCTTTAACTTGGAAAGTACCTTGCAAGCCACCTTAATGTTCAATCAGTTTCTCAGAATTTTAATATAGCATCAAACAAACGGCCAATGACACGGCAACTGATCACACCGGCACACAAGACATATATAAACTAAATAGGACAAGACACTTCTACTGAAGTCCTGCTGATGATGTTACCTAGCCTGATAACGAAATGTTTGGGAACTAAATGGCAAGCTCAGAGAACAAACTACTGCCAAAACCTAAAACCCGAGCCACAAGTATTTTCTATTATTCTACCCTAATGTTACCAAGATTCCATGACTAGTAGGTAGATAAAGTGTACTGACACAAGATTATGATTTTTTTGTCCTAAGAGCTTCAAAATCAAAATGTTTGTGTGTCTGTAAATATTTTGCCATATTTAATCTGAAGTCATTTAATTATAATTTATTTTTTTCTTTATATCTTGCTCTTTAGCTAGTTGAACAAGTCACTGAACATATAACTTTTTTTAAAATGAAAACTTTGCTTGCTATGAGATAATTTTTTAATTGCTAATAAAACAATTAATTTTATAATTTCTATGGTTTCAAGAAGATATGCTCTTGTGTTTAGGAAATATTGCACAATGTAATACCCTGTTCTCAGTTCTTTAATTCAAATATGTATTTTCTTGGAACTATGTGTTTCTAGTGTGAGCTGAAAAAAGGAAGATATTCGTTAAGGAGGAATGCTCACAGACCCTTTAAAACACCTTTTCTCCTTTTAAATAGCTGCACATCCCTAGCTGTAAGCCATTCAGAACTTTAAAAATTAGTCTCCAAATCCTTTCTTAGGCCCTAGAAATAGATTGGCAGCTAATGCAACTAACAAAGAACAAGCGTGATATGATTAAGTTAGCTAATCCAATTACAAACTTTGAAATTTTCTTTTTGATGAACTCAAGTTTAGAAACTACCTTGAAAAGTAGTCCATCATACTATGATTGTAGTAATTCAAGTGAACGGTTACCAAAGCACATATGTTACAATATCTCTGCCCAAAACATCAATTTAAAACTTTAAAAGGCATTCTTAGTCATCACTGTCATAAACAGATTTAAAAAAGGAATAATTAGAGACAATGTGGTAGATTTATCAAACAGTCAAAATAATTCAAATTACAAAATATATTGAAAGAACTGCTTAACTAAATCAAATATTCTATTATAGCAAATAACTTACCTTTTCTGTTGATATGAATTGAGACCAATAGCTGTCTCGGTCTAAAAGAAAATAGAAAACTTCAATCGTAAAATATTTTTAAAGAAATTACTTCTAAATATTCAAATTATTTAGAACTGAATATCATCTGTCTATCCCATTACAGGAAGTCTTCAACTTACGACTATAATGGAACCTTTTGTTCCAGTTGTTAAGCAAGGCGGCCAAATAATTGCCTCGCTCTCCCTGCTGTGGTTGTTAAGTGAAGCATGCCTCGGGGTGAGGGAGGCCCTGGAAGGTTTAGTGCAGGCCCAGACCCACATTGCATCTCCCCAGCTCACGTGATTCGAGAATTGTAATCACTCCCAAAATGGCCTGAATTTTGTTCATGTGACCACAGGGGCACTGCAGTAGCTATAACTTTGGGTAATAAGTCCCTTTGTCTAGTCCTATCATAATTTAAAATGGTCACTGAAAAAAATTATCATAAATTGAGGACTACTTGTAACTAGAGAATATCTAATCTCACAAACATTTTAGGTTGATACACACTAATAAACTTGTAGATAAACTATAAATGCTGCATATTTTTACTTTCAAAAATCTTTTGATAGAATTCCTCATCAAAAGCTATTTATTTATTAGATTTTTATCCTGCCTTTATTACTTTATAAGTAACTCCAGGCGGTGAACATACATAATACTCCTTCTTTCTCTTCCTTCCGCCCCCCAAACAACACTCTTGTGAGGTGGATTAAGCTGAAAGATTGGCCCAAAGTTACCCAGCCAGCTTTCATGCTTAAAACGGGACTAGAACTCAGTCTCCTGGCCACTGCAAACTGGCCCTTTACCCATTTTAAGCTACCTCAGCAGTACTGGGATAAAAGTACAAGCTAGAAAATGGGAAAGGGAAAATAGGAAAGTAGGAGAAAAAACAACAACACTAACCCTACATATAAGGAGTGTGTATTGGGAACAATCATAGACTAAATTTTATACAGGGAACTGTATCACATAAAAAAATTCAGATTTTGGAATTTGTATTTTAACTTGGCATATGATCTACGTATAATTTACCGTATTACTTATATACTGTTTATCAGTTATAGTTTTACTATTTTCTTTTTTATACTGACTTTATTACTTTAACTAAGTATATTTAAAATTTAATAGTCATGTCCTGATTACAAAATGGATATGAAATGTCCATGAAATAAGTATTATATTTTTTAATGATATAACATTCAAACCCATTGATGGGTTAGATTGTTAGGTATCCATCCACACAGTTTTATTCGCTTTTGATCTATATTAACTATCTTTTATATTCTTTTACACTTGTTATATCTTTTTATTCAGTCTTCTAAAACAGCATTGCATTATATAAAATAAATAAATAAAGGCAATTAAAATGGTCTGGAATTACAAGCAATTTTCCTTCCTCCTCCTAGCAGAAAGGGGGGAATTATAATAAGGATAGCTGCACTGAGGGGAAAGAGAACTGATCAAATAAAAATGAAGTAACTGAAAGAGAAAGTAGAGGAAAGTACTTGTCAGGAATTATAAAAAGAGTTAAAATTTTACTAGGGTGGGGAAGAACTTATCTTCAATATTATAGTTACTGTAGTGAGATTTAACCTTTTGGTAATACTTGAATAAGGTTATGCTATTTCAAAGATGTAAGAGATAAGCAGAAGAAAGAGGGAAGCCATTTAAATTGTTTTCGCCCTACTGAGAGTGAAGACTCAAACAAATGTGCAGATGCATGGACAGAAACTCACTGGATTCCCCAACATTTTTTTCTAGAATCCCCACTCATGGTCAGACAGAAGCAAACTTTCCCTTTCAATATCTGTCAATATTCTCAGAAGGTAAGACAACCAATCCTTTTTCAAAGGTCACCCTTTACAGGAAAAAGACACCTTCCCTTTGAATAAATATGGTGCTTAATAATTTTGCTGTTCTAGCACATAAAATATTATTTTTTGAGTATTGAAAGTATTGAAATTTAAATTCAAGGAATAATTTCTGCATATCATATGACTTACAAATACTTAGACTTACGACTAAAATTAAGCCCAAAATTTCTGTTGCTAAGTGAGACAATTGTTAAATGAGTTTTGCCTCATTTTATGACCTTCTTGCCATAGTTGTTAAGTGAATCACTGCAGTTGTTAAGTTAGTAACATGGTTGTTAAGTGAAACTGGCTTCCCTATTGACTTTGTTTGTCAGAAGTTGGCAAAAAGTGATCACATGACTTCAGGACACTGCAATCACCATAATTATGAGTCAGTTGCCAAGTGTTTGAATTTTGATAACATGACCATGGGGATGCTGCATCGGTCGAATGTATTAAAACAATCATACATCACTTTTTTCAGTGTGGTGTAACTTTGAATGGTCACTAAATGAACTCTTGTAACTTGAGGACTACCTGTATGCTGTGAGATACATGTTTCTCCCTCCTCCTCCCTCACACTCACTCATCTCTCCCATCCATCATATTGCTAATTTTCTGACAGGAGAAAAGATATAGCTGGCAGCCTGAAAGGGAAAGTAGAAGATAACAGCCCAGAAAGATGGTAAATGAATGAAGAAGCTCAATGAGGAACAGCTATAACGTAGCTATATAAATTCTCACCCAAAATGCAAATTAAATATTAAAAAGGGCCATCTCCTTTTCATGAGCCAAGATGAATAATATCATTTTAATTTTTTTAAAAACTATTTTGAAATCAAATACAGGTAGTCCTTGACTTATGACCACAATTGACCCCAAAATTTCTGTTGCTAAGTGAGACATTTGTTAAGTAGGTTTTGGCCCATTTTATGACTTTTCTTGCCATGGTTAAGTGAATCACTGCAGTTCTTAAGTTAGTAACATACTTGCTTAGTGAATCCAGCTTCTCCATTGACTTTGCTAGTCAGAAGGTCACATGACCCTGGGATACTGCAACTGTCATAAAAATGAGTCATTTGCCAAGCAAATGATCACATCACCATGTAAGTGTGAAAAACAGTCATAACTCATTTTTTTCAGTGCCATTGTAACTTCAAACGGTCACTAAACAAACTGTTATGTCAAAGATTACCTGTACATCTTTTTATAATAGCATCATTTGAAATGAAAACTGAAATACAAATTTTTAAAGCAATTCTCTCTGAAAACAAACCAACAAATAACAAAGGTAACTTCACATACCTTGCTATGGTTTGTTTTAACCATGAGAAACTGAGTAATAAATCAAAATAAACAAGCTATATAAGTTGTAGCACAATTCAGCATTGTAACTAATTAAAAAGATATTTCATAGAATCATTCTGGAATTAGGCATTGGGAGGCATTTTTTTTTAAATTGTGAATTTGCTATTATGTCTCAAAATCATTACTGATGAAAAAGGCATACAGATGTAAAATATTTTACTTTATCAGTCCCTAAACAGTTTTTTAAAAACAAATACTTATTTTTAAAATGTTTCATTCCCTTTTAAACAATTCTAAAAATTGAGGCAGTAATATCAGAACAACAAGCATTTATCTGACAGATTGAAGAAATATATTTTAAGCTGATGAAGGCAGGGAATTTCACAAATGGAGGTCTTATATTGAGAAGTCTTTCACTGCAATTGGGCACCTGCAATAGGGCATTCTCATTCGATTTTGGCTGATGGGCATATAATATATGAGAGGAAGGTATTCTGTCATATAATCAAATTCTACAGGCTTTGAACATCAGTACACATAAATTAACAACCAGAATAGAACAGAAGCAATAGACTGCTCTAGCCAGGGCATTTTTTTTTTGCCAGTTGAAATTTCTGGGCCAACTCAAGAATCGTTCCAATTGTAGTATTTCAATCTTCAGTTATCTGAAGCCATCTAGTTGAGATTCAGCTTCTGCTTTTTGACCCTCAGGTGACACTGTTTAGTTGACTTTGACTGATCTCCCCAAAGCTAGAATTCAGATCTGGTTAATGTTTGATCACCAAGATAGCCCAGAGATGTCATCCACATAGGGTAGCCAGCAACATCAGATTCTGGAACTCAATGGCAAAACTACTTCCTTATTGCTGCCATGAAAACTACATGGAACAAACTGGAGAAAATATATAGAAGGATTTCCAATAAGTGCTGGAAACTCAATCAAACTTTGATTGAATGTTACGATATGTGGTGGTTTTGTAAGTATGCTAAATCACATTGGATAAATGTAATAATGACAATGCACAAATAATTTAAAATAGAAATATTAATGAAACCTGAAGTCTTTTTTCTAGGTATTATGGACAAATCAATAGAAAAACAATTGAGATGTTATTTCTTGACATGGTGACTGCTTCAAGGATGTTTATGATAAGTATTGGAAAGAAAAAGATAAGCCATCTGTTGAACAATGGATTTTAAAATTGACTGAACTAGATATAGGTTTATATCTAATCCACTGTCTCTAATTAGTTAATTTTGCCACCTCTGCTAGCTCAGTCAATTTTAAAATGCATTCTTCAGATATTGGAAGCCATTTGTGGACTTTCTGCATATTAAATACAGTAACTGATAGTACACAGTACTTCAAAAATTAGTGTTATTTTTAGGGTTATCTGTTGATTGCTTTTTTATACTGTGAACAGATGATGGGTCGACATGATTGATAAACAGATTTTCACATTGATGACATTTTTCTATGTAACATAGTACTTTTATTAAATAGAGATGGGAACGTTTATAATTACTTGTAGACCTATTATGTAAGGGGGCAGAGTGTAGCAGATATTTTAGCTACATTTTTCAGCATTCAACCAGGGTGGACATTTTATGTTTAATGTTAGTGTTAATGATACATTTGTCATTTGTTATTTTATTGTACATGTTTTTGTTTTTATTGTTGCCATTTGATGCTTGCTTTTTTCTTTTTTCCCATTTTGTATTTTAACTTTGCAGTTAAATAAAAAAAATATTTAAAAAAACAACTACATGAACTATTCAAATAGTCAAAAAGCTAACTTCAAAGGAGGTTTTACTAATCCTGATTTACAACCACTGCTAACAAACCTATCCTATAGATCAGGGGTGTCAAACTGCTGGCCCGTGGCCGGATACATCACACCAAAACCGCGCCTACCTCATTGTTGGCAATGGGAAAAAAGTCGTGATATGTCATGACACGTCACGTGACGTTGGGAGTTTGACACCCATGCTATAGATATTGCATTCTTGTTACTTTCTAATTAATTACAATTTTTCAAAATATCATTAAGATCATAATTTTTTCCTGTCATAGATGAGCATTACCTTCTCCACTGTAATTTCTGATTTAAAGTTATGAATACCCATGATAGCATTTCCCATGCTTTTAACATTATGTGATTTATATACATTAATTACATTATATCTTTTATATGTGGACCAAGACAATTCCTGTTCACTCAATGTGGACCAGACAAGCCAAAAGGTTGGATACACATGATGTAAAGTGACGCAAGTATATGATCCATGTTATTTACATAATGTCCACTTGCCTCTACTTCATTCCCTTCCTCCATCACAATATTCTTTCACAGAAACAAATTGAAAAATGAAAACTTATACATTTGAAATTATTCTAGATTACATAAATATTGAATCTAATTCCAAATAATTCATCATTTACTAAAATACCATGTTAAAAAACCGTGGATTTCAAATTTGAACTGATTAAATTGTTCAAATATATCTTTTATGTTAATTTCAATGTTTCAATCAATTTTATTAAAATGAGTCAGTTCATCCAGAAATTCCTTGTACAAAAAATCCAGCTAGTCACTTAAAATTTTATCTCAGCATCAAAAAAGACATTTGCTGAAATATGCTTATAGGCAAAATAATTTGACATAGGGGACTTGCAAGAGACCATTTGAAAAGGAAATTGTCTGACCAGTTGTTCCATCATTATTATTTTTTTATTAAAGAAAATAATGCAATTACTAAAGCTGGCTATTTAAAGAAATGTTACTATATAATTCTATTTAACAGTAAATATTTACCTGTAATAAGCCTCCTTCATCAAAGCGTAAGACTTCTATTATGCTATCTGATTGGATAAAAGCTGTAAGAAAAGGAAACAAATAAAAATTTCATTCAAGTGAACCCTGTAATCTATTTATTTTACAATATTTAAAACTTGCCCAATTCTAACCAATTCAGGGTGCAGTACAACAAAGGAAAACAAAAATGAAACTGCTATTGTAACCAGCCTTCCTGCTGTGTAGCAATCTCTTTGCATGAACTGCTGGAGGCCATCTTGAGGCTGGCACTGGAGTTCCCCAAAAGTATGGTTCTGGGAGACTTCAATCTGCCATTTCTGGGTTTGGCCTTGAAAGTGACCCAGGAGTTCATGATTATCATGGCAGCTATGGGCCTATCTCAGACCACCTCAAGTCCAACTCAGGATAGTAGCCACATGCCAAATACAATTTTCTTATGGAGCAATGGCAATGTGACCTGGCGGGGATGGGAGTGTTGGTTCCCCCCTTGTCATGTTCAGATCATGCCTTGATGTCCCTGAGATTCCTTTACGCTGCCTCCCTCCGCGGTGAGGTTGGACCCATTTGAGTGGTCTGCCCCCAGCAACTGATGAACCTGAATGAGTTCCAGAAGAACCCTATGGTTCACAGAGGAGCTGTGGGTCTTGAAAAGGGTTAAAAGACACCTAGAGCACCACTGGAGGAAGACAAGGCATAGCTCTGTTTGGAAACGACTTAGAGCTGCCATTAAGGCTTATCTTGTTGTGGTAAGAGGGGCAAAACATCATTATTTCTCCACCCTTATTGCATCCATAGAATGCTGTCCGGAAGCCCTGTTCAGGATCACTTAGTCCCTCATTCAGATTCATTCCCAGTTGGAACCCATGTGTGACACTGCTACATGTGAGATACCTAGAGATAGGTCTTACCAGTTATATGGGAACAGTTCGATCTTGATGAAGTAGACAGGGTCCTTGATGCTGTCAGTGCAATCACCTCTCAATTAGATCTTTAGTCCTTGTTGGTGAAATTAATTCACTGCCTCCTCCTAAAAAAACCCACCACCTCACTTGTCTGGACAATTTTTGTCTAGTTTCCAACCTTCCCTTTTTAGGGAAGATGGTAGAGAAGGTGGTTGCTTGGCAGTTTCAAAGGGTCCTGGAAGAAACTGATTATTTAGACCCCTTCCTGTCAGAATTCAGTATTCGGAAGCTACATCTAGTGCAGAATGCAGCGACATGGGCAGTTCTTGGGGCCCCTAGGATGGCCCATGTTACACCACTGTTCTGTCAGCTGCATTGGCTACCAGTTTGTTCTGGCTACAATTCAAGACATGGGATCAGGTTAGCTGAAGAACCATCTCACCTCATTGGGATTGGTCCACGTATGTCGTAGAGGAAGCATGCTGCAGACCCCATCAATCAAGAATTTTCGACTTTTCAGGAAAAGAGACTTTTCTGCCACTTCACCCCATATTCTTTGTATTTCCCTCCTCCCCATCTTTTAACAGTATTATTTACTGTATTATTGTTATTTTATTATTTTAATGTGTACTAGTTTTAATGTTTGTAATTTGTCCAGAGTCATCTCTTATGAGATGGGTGGCAAAAATTTAATAAAGTAGTAAATTACTTATGAGAATAAAAAAATACTAGAAACCCATCAATAAACTTCATAAATCCTTTAATCTAAAGGCTGAACAAATGCTCAAACCAATTATTTTGCTTGTTTAAGAAATGCCAGCAGATTTGGGGTTTTCTGCTCTACTGGGAAGAGGGTATTCCATAAAGTAAGGGATACCTCTGAGAAGGCCTGTTACCTGATCATGCACATCATATGGAGGAGGGACCTGCAATATATCCTCTTTTAATGACTGGATCAGACAGTCAAGTTCAATTCTGCCAAGGCATTTCCTGATATATCCTGATGCTGCACCAGAAATGCCTTTGAAGATATTAAGCTGCACTTTGTTTTAAGCCTAGAAACTAGTGGCAACTAATGCAGCAATTTTAAAATAGGTATTATTCCTGCCTGTCCAGCTTATCTAGTTAGCAATCTAGTCATTGCATTTTATACCAGCTGCAATCTTCAGTATCTCCAAAGGCAGCCCCTTTGAGCATGTTACAACAATCCAACCAAGTGGTGATTAGAATATGAGTTACTGTCATCAAGGCATTTTAGTTAAAGTAGGCCATCGCTTCCATTTACTGTTTAAGCAGATCAGCTTGTCTTAAAAGACCTGGCCAAACCATCATCCATTCAAGTTCTACCAAACTGCCCTTAAAATAACACCTATTCATGTCTTAATGCCTCTTGTTAGTGCCAGTATCTTATTCTGTTGCTCATCATTCATTCTTTATTTTGTACTGGAGAAAAAGAAATCCTATAAACATCGTTGAAAGAGGGGCCAAAGTAAGGAAATACTGTTGTTTGGGGAAACTGTGCACAAAGAGGACTAACATGTTAAGAGTATTTTAGAGCTGAAGAATGGCAAAAAATATTAGGATTGGGGTACAAAAAAAATCATTCTTTCTCAGACAAATAAAAAAAACTTCAGCATAATACCTAGATACAGTATGCGCAGGGAGACAAGGCCTCAACCAACCAAAAGACATATTTGAATATCTATGAGCCAGTTCCCCCCATTAAATAACAATTAAAAAAAACACATGAAGATACTGGGATAAGATGAAAAGTCTACAGTAAATGCATTGGATTATTTTTTGCTATATTTCTTCCTTTTGTAAATTAGCATGGACATATATCAATTTTCCAATTTTTCTGTTATATTATTAACAATTCATCGAGAAATGGATTTTAAAAAACAATTAGATCAATGTTTATGTATGAGTAAGATAGGTTTTGTATTAAAATACTTTTATAAAACCCAAAACAATATTGTATATTATTTCATCTATAATTTAAAAACAATGAATTGTTTAAAAGACAAAATTTGGATACAGTCCTTGAATATAGATATGATTTAAATTTTTAATAGTGCTTTAAAAAGAGCCAGAAGTTAATTGCAAAATAGTTTTTATTTATTTATATCTCACCTTTATTATTTTTATAAATAAAGTGGGATATAAATCAGGGAACATACCAAATATTCCTTTCTCTTCCTATTTTTCCACAACCCCCTGTAAGGTGGGTTGGACTGAGAGAGAAAGACTGGCCCAAAGTCACTCAGCTGGCTTTCGTGCCTAAGGCAGGATTAGAAATCAAAGAAACAGTAGTTATACTGTAATACCATACCCAGGATGGCAATAAAACATTAACAGCTTGATAAGGAAGATCAACTACAAAACTATACATAATCATCAAGTACTGTATGCTGAATGAGCAGAATTGTTGAAAGGATAAAATAGGAGAGAGACAACATGAAGAAATTAACATGCAACCTAAACTGGAATTCTAGCCTAATCTGGATTCAGATACATATCACAGTTTAAAATACAATTATATCCAGAATGATATGTGAATCTGTATCATGAGTTAAATTATGGCAAGCCTGAAAGTGAACCATAGGGCTAAATCAGTGGTTCTCAACCTTTTTAATGCCGCGACCCCCAACCGGTCGTAAGTCGAGGACTAAACCGGTCGTAAGTCGAGGACTACCCAACTGGTCGTAAGTCGAGGACTTTCCCTGCCTGGGAGCGCCACGCATGCATGGTTCCGTCCCCTGCGCCGGCCGAGGCGTAGCTGGCAAGCGGCAGAGACGGAGCAGGCCAACCACCAGCTGGCCCAGCCCAAGGGAGGTAAGGCACCCGCCGGAAAAGGGGAAAAAAATGGCGGACAGCCTTGCTTGGCGACCCCCGTGAAATGGTCGATCGACCCCAAATGGGGTCGCGACCCATAGGTTGAGAACCGCTGGGCTAAATTAATAGAATCTTAATAATTGGAAGTGGCCATTTAGGAGCTCACCCAGCTCCTAAATTCAATTCAGGAATCCAAATTAAAGTATTTCCTCTTCTCCTCTGTCTATTCTCCATGGCTAACTCAAGAGTTTTTCAAACTTTTTCAAGTTTTACAATTTATTGGTGTGGTGTTTTTTTTAAAAAAAAAAAATCCTAGGCCCCATATTAAATAATAAAGCTATAATGAAGAAAATTGTGTTAACTCTATCATCCCAAGAAATCTGATCAGGTTCTTGCGGAACCTTACGATTTTGACATTGTCCAAATGATGGCAAGATAGTATTCCATTCTGGGCATAGAAATCTAAAAAAAATCATCAATAAACCAGAGCTTATTCAAACATCCTCCAAGATTATGAGGGGACTGGAAACTAAATCTTCTGAGGAACAATTAAAGAAACTGGATATAGGCATACTGCATTAGGGAAGACTATGGGCAAACCCCAAATATTTAAAGGTTAGTTATCAGGAGAGCAGGCTACATACAGCTGGTCCCATAATCAATTTGTGCACATGGTGCATAATGATGTATGCACCAGAATGAATATTTCATATTAGGGTCAAAATACAACTAGTAGCTAGTGAACTCTTCCAACATAGGAGCAATATGGCACCTCCAAGAAATGCCACTTGCCTTCTATCACTGCATTCTGGACCAACTGCAATTTCTGGACTATCTTTGATAACTGTTGCATGAAATATACATTGCAGTAGTCTAGCCTTGAGGGTACCAATACACATATCACTGAATCAGGTTTCTCCCCTTCCAGTACAATACAACCTGTTACTCAAACAAAGCAGATAAATGCACATTTTGCGACTGTTGTCTTAATGTTGTTAGCAGTTTAATCAATAAAGTTAAACTCAATCTCAAAAGTATGTTTTAGTTTGAAAAAGTGATGAGCTTTCAGCCTGAATAGCTGTGATCTAGTTTTGTTCTAATGCCTTGCCAGCAACTGTGGCTGGCATCTTCAGAGGTACACTGAGCTGCTTTGTGGTGCATGTCTTGTCAGGTCACAGGCAATCCCAATATACCTTTTAATTTCTCTATCGACATTAAAAGAAGGGGGCACAATGGCTCACTGGTTAAAGACGCTGAACTTGTCAGCTGGAAAGCTGACTGACAACCATCCCATTTGGCACATTCAACAAAATAAACTCCCAGCTCTTTAGATTAACCAAGAGTGTAGCTTTATTAAAAAATCCATCTAGGCACAGCAGAAGCAAAGTCAGTTCTAGGATTTTTCCCACAAACCCCCCCTCTGGGCCACCCACAGTTCATAGTTCACCAATTGAGTTCAGTTCTTTTGCTTTGGGAAAAGCGGTCTGCTTTGGTCAAAACATTCTTCATCACTTGGCCTTGTTAGATAACCTCTCCAACAGACCGTTCACTTGCATTCCATAGCCTCCCTCTACCCTTAGGAATTCACCACCCTCCTCCTGTCACTGTTTGGCAAATCTGTAAGTGAAAACTGGTACAGGCAATTATAGAGTCGAGTCAGATCTGACATGCCAACCCTCCAGAAGAACGATAGCCCTGGAAAATAAAACACAACAGTGCACACAACTACTGTGCACTTCCAGGACCACCCTCACTTGCCCCGGCCTGGATGCTTGGCATGAAATCTGCGAACTAACATCTGTCACTGCCACCCATTCTGCATCTGATAGAGGGGGGCCCCTCCATAATACTAAATATTGCAGTTTCCCTCTATGGTTCCAGGAGTTAAGAATCTCTTTAATTTCATAGTGTTCTTCTCCTTTGACCAGAATAGGAGGAGGAGACACTTCCGCAGCGAGTTTTAATCCCGAGCTATGGAAAGTTTTCAGCAGGCTGCAGTGAAATACAGGGGGACTTGCTTAAGGCTTTTTGGCAGCTGCAATTCTATAGTAACCGGATTTACAATCCGGGTAATTGGGAAAGGCCTTAAATGCTTTGGACCCAACTTTTTACAAGGCTGCCTCAGGTTGAGAAATTTTGTAGACAGGTACACTTCATCTCCCACTTTGAATTCCCCGTTGTGCCTTTTTTTTGTCTGCTTACTTCTTTTGTGTTTTGCTAGCTTTCTGTAATACTCTGCACACTACTCCCCACGTTTCCTTTAAGGTTTCCATCCACTCAGCCAATGATACCAAGGACGATGGTCCCTGAGGGATCTTCAGCATTGGCACGAACTCCAGCCCACTAGCAATCCTGAAAGGGGTAAATCCCATGCTACTATGCACAGAGTTATTATATGCCACTTCTGCAAAAGGTAGGAGTTCGGCCCAATTGGTTCGTTGGTAATTGACATAATACCTCTGGTACTGTTCTAACATTGAACTGGGCTGTTCACAGGCTCCATTGGTATTAGGATGGTGGACAGAACTAAGGCCCTGTGAAGAGCTAATCAATTTAAGGAATTCCCACCAAAATTTTGTGGTGAATTGCACCCACGGTCTGAGATGATGCGCTCTGGGACTCCATGCGCATGGTAGATGTTGTATGACCAGCTTTGCCAGATGGAGGGAATCTTTGGGCACACTATGAAATATGCCTGCTTAAAGAATAAGTCTGTAATGGTCCAAATTACAGTGTTCCCCATGCTCTCTGGCAAGTCCACAATAAAGTCCATAGAGATTTCCTCCCAGGAGTTCATCGGGTTGGCTATTGGCTGCAGTAACCCAGGGGGCTTCCCGGGCATTTGTTTTATTGAAGCACACACAGTACAGCTGGCCACATGAGCTTCCATGTCCTTTTTCATCTTTGGCCACCAGATTTGTCTCTTCACTAGGTGCAGGGTCTTTAAGAACCCAAAATGTCTGTTGCCCTTACATTGTGACTACTTTGTAAAATCCAGGTCTGCTAGCTGGCTGGGACATATATTTTGGCACCCTTCCATGCCAGTCCCTCCGTAACAGATAGGTCGTCTTTGTGTTGCTGGAACCACTCATCTCTTATTAGGGCATCTTTTAAGGGTTGTGCTAAGTCTTGGGCTGGCTCTGGCTGGAGTGTTGCTTGTTGTCGGGTGAGAGCCAGTTCTGTACACTGCTTGGATGGGATATTGGACATCACCACTGCCTTTCGGTCACTATTGTCCTGCGGCATATGGGAGAGGGCAACTGCAAGCAAGTTTTTTCCCCTGGCAGACACTGGAGTGTGAAGCTGAACCAGTTAAAGTATTGGGACCACTGGACATCCTTAGGGAATAGCTTCTGGGGGCCCTTCAGCACTTCCAGGTTTTTATGATCTGTCCAGACCTCAGAAGGAGATCTTGCTACTCTCCAGGAACTGTCTCCATGATAGGAGAGCCCATCAGACTGCGTAAGCCTCCTTTTCCCAGATAGCCCAGTGCCTTTCAGTGTTGGATAACTTGCAAGACATGTAGGCATAGGGTTGTAATTCCCCTTTTGCATTCCTTTGCAGTAGGACCTCCCCCATTGCTACATTGCTGGCATCCACCTCTATTACAAATGGCTCCTCTGGCTTGGGGTGTTTCAGGACTGGCTCCACAGCAAACAGGCGCTTCAACTTTTCAAAAGTGGTTTGGCAATCAAGGAACCAATCCAGGGGCTGGCTGGGTTTTGGATTCACCCCTTCCCCTTTAGCAAATAGGTGTTCAGTAGGGCTATCTGGGCAATGGTGGGGATGAATTGGCAGTAAAAGTTTACAATGCCTAGGAAACTCTGTGGTTGCCTTCTGGTCCAAGGGGGCTCCCACTCCAGTATTGCCTTCACCGTACTGGGATCCATCTCCACTCCCTCTTTGGAGATCAGGTATCCAAAGTAGTCTAAGCGGGTCTTGTGGAATTCACACTTAGACAGCTTTGCGTAGAGTTGGCTTCCTGAAGTTTCCTGAGTACAGCTCTGACCAGCTTCATGTGTTCTTCAGGCATCTTGGTGTGTATATTAATATATCGTTCAAGTACACTAAGACTCCCTTGTACAGGTGCTCATGCAGGAGCTTATTTATCATTGCATGAATACGGCAGGGGCCCCTTGCAGCCCAAATGGCATTACTCAGAACTGATAGCAGCTTAGGGAGCAATTAAACACTGTTTTCCACTCGTCCCCTTAATCCTCACTTGGTAATATGTCTCCCTCAAGTCCAGCTTCGTGAAGATTTTTCCCTTTGCCAAATAGCCTAGCATGTCCCTCATAAAGGGGAGAGGGTACACGTTTTCCACACATATGCAGTTCAGTCCCCTATAGTCAACACACAGTCTAAGGGACCCATCCTTCTTTTCTTTGAACTGCCCGCTATGCTACATTTCACTGGCTGGATGAACCCCCTCACTAGGTTCTTGTCTATAAACACTTGGAGTTTGTCCATTTCTCTGGAGGTCATAGAGTACATTTTTGGCTTAGGCAGTTTGGCTCCTGGCATGATCTGTATCGCACAGTGGGTCAGTGAGGTGGGAGCACATCTGATTCCTTTTCGCTAAAAACCTCAGCTAGGTTGCAATACTCTGCTGGAATTAGCAGCTCTAACCCTTTTCCTCTTAGTGTATTTGCAGTTTCCGCTTTCACTTTTGTAGCCACAGGCGCGTGGGTGGCTTCTTGCGTTTTCCCTGGCTCTTGCTGATTAGTAGCTCTCCTTTGCATCCACCACTTTTCTCTACTCCAGCTTACAGAGGGGTTCCACTTTATCCACCACACTAGTCCTAGGACCATGGGCTCAGTCATCCTGGGGATTACAATAAATCTAATAGTCTCTACTTGAGTCCCTACTTTGAGCCAAATTGGCTGGGTTAGACAAGTGGCTGGCTCACCCCATTATTGACCCATCTAGTTGGGAAAATGCCACGGGTTGCCTTAGTCTTCTTAGTCCCAACCTCCACCACCTGGTGCTAATCACACAATAGGTACAACCTGAGTGCAGCAATGCTATGATGGCCCCTCTTGCTCCCGAGGGCACCACAATCCCCACCAGTGCCATCATGGGGATAATGGTGCCACTTACCATCGAGTCGTTGTCCCCCTCGCTATGAGTCTTTTAAAAGACCAGACCATTTCGAGGGTTGGTCGAAGTTCTTTCCTCTTCACTGCCCCATACGTGTCCTCTATTTCAACTTCTTTTTTTCTTGAGTTGGCTGGTGGGCAGAGGAGCGGTTGCTGGTCATGGTGTGAGGCACTTGGTTGCTCGATGATCCTCCTTTCTGCAGCGGAGCAAGTCCCTGGGGCTTGGCGAGGCTTGCCCCTTCTGGCTGATGGTGAGCTCCCATTTCCCCATCCTGGGGCCTGGGCCTCTTTCAGATACACTGTAGGGCGGTGTTCGCTTGTCTCTTACCACGATGTACCCAGACGGTAGGACCACTGTTGCCGCCAGGAGGGGAGACGGAGAGGCCTCGACCCCCACTTGAGCCACTGGGGCTGCTCTCTGCCACGTGGGAGGAAGGATGGCGAAATTCTTTGCCGCTGCTCCCTGAAAGGGGGATCCAATCGTCCTGACAGGTGTTGGCACCACCGGCTATAGGAGGGGATGAGGTAGTTAGCAACTTCATTGCCGCTATCCCGGCCATGGTTGCCTTAGCTCCTGGTGACGTCGCTCCCTTGATCTCCAGTCCCTGAACTTCTGTTCCAGCTGCTCCATTGATGGGCTGCGGGCGACACTGGGTAACTTCCACTCAATCTACCGCCTCACCTTCCATTTGCTCCCTCGGGTCACGTTAACTCCTGCAGGGATTAGGAGGTCCTCGGCCTCTGCTGTCTTTCCCAATTTGCCACCCCGCAAGTCTTCGGTCCCTGGTACAGGGTATCATGCAGTTATTCACTTGAGCTCACTGGCTGCGGCTCTGGCTTTTCAGCCCTCAGTTTACGATGAGTACCTGCTGGCTGCACCCCTGCCCCGGTCTGCAGTACCACTGGGGCTTCTTGAGCCAAGAGCTCATCTGGCTTCTTCCTCTCCTCTTGATTCTTTGCCTGTTGCCAACATATCAGGTCATTGAAAAATCCATCTAGGCATGGCAGAAGCAAAGTCAGTCCTGGGATTTTCCCCGCAAAAACTCACATAAGTAACTCCCTTTTTTCCCTCTGGGCCACCCACACTTCATAGTTCACCAACTGAGTTCAGTTCTTTTGCTTTATGAAAAGCCGTCTGCTCCGGTCAAAACATTCTTCATCACTTGGCCTTGTTAGATAACACCTCTCCGGCAACAGATGGTTCACTTGCATTCTATAGCCTCCCTCCATTCTTAGGAATTCACCACTCTCCTCCCGTCACTGTTTGGCAAAGCTATGAGTGAAAGCAGGTACAGGCAACTATGTAGTTGAGTCAGGTTTGACACTGACAGCCCAGATTCAAGACCCGAGCATCACGCAATGGGATGAGCTCCCATTCCTGCCCTAGCTCCTGTCCACCTAGCAGTTCAAAAGCATACAAATGTGTATAGATTAATAGGTACCATTTCGAGAACAGCATTCTGTGTGCCTTTGACATATAGCCATGCTGGCCACGTAACCACGGAAAATGTCTTTGGACAATGATGGCTCCCTTGGCCAAAAAACTGGGATGAGCACTGCACCCTAGAGTCAGACATGACTGGACAGGGAAACCTTTACTTTTATATTATGAGATTTCAAGATATATACGTATATGTCTAAATAAGTATTTTCCCTTTTTCCTAAAACTTGTATTTAAATTTTGATTTAAAATTCTAAAACACTGTGCAGGTAATTGACTAATTGCTTACACAGTTATCAACAATAGCAGACATTACAACTCAAAGTTAAAAGTAACAAATTGCCAAGTCACAAGACCAAAATATTTTCTGATAAGCAAACAATCCAGTTAAGGTCAGATAGCCTGAAAAAGAGAATCAGCTTAAGAATATCTTCTGTACCCCTTTAAAAGAAATAAGCCAACTGATGGAAATGTCGTATAAAATTCATTGAAGAATTCAGAGGTAGAGGATCCAAGATGCCCTAAATAAAAAGCTTGTTTAGTATCAGAAGATACTGGAAGCATAGACCTATTCAAATGGATATGCAGAAGTAGAAATATTTGTTTTCAGCAGCTATGAAATGTCAAGTATCATGTCAAGACTTCTGAACAAGCCAGTTTTCTATACAATAAAGTATCAATTTCAAACAGTATGCCTAGAAACTACTATAAACTAACAGAGACATTTTCATCTTGTCGAAGTCCCACTTGCAGTCACTCATACCTTAGTCATCTCATTTGTCTCCACAATAAGCTCTATACAGGATTGCCCAATAAACTATCCAGAAGCTACAATTAATTAAAATATAATCTTCCTATAGGCTTCTGGGTGGGATTTAAGAAGCTGGTTATCACCCATTCTAAGACTCTATGTGGCCAGACCCTAATTATTTGCAGCACCACTTTCTCCCAATGGCATCTACCCATTCCAAATGCTCCATATGGGAGGCACACTCTTGAAAGAATGTCATCTGATGAGATCTAAGGGGCATATCATTCCCAGGGCAGTGCCTGCCCTCTAGAGCAGGGGTGTCAAATTTGCAACGTCATGTGGCATGTTACGACATGTCGCAACTTTTTCCACATTGCCAGTAATGGGGTGGGTGCGGTTTCACCATGATGCATCCGGCCCGCGGGCCAGCAGTTTGACACCCCTGCTCTAAAGTTATTCCCACTCAACCATATGGTAGGCCCCAGTTCTTTAGGCCTTGAAAACCTTATCTTTCCTTGAGCATTTGGGTAAGAATGATTAGAGCTCCTATAAAAAGGCAATAAATCTGAGTTCCTGGCTGCCAATTGTTTATATCTGATTTTATATATTATTTTATATTTGGTATTTTTGTTTATCTGTTTATATACCTCCCAAAATTTCATGTTTTAATTGGATACCAATATAAATGCTTTACATAAATAAATAAATCAGAAGGCAGAAGGGAGGAAATCTACCAATGAGCTAACTGCTGACTTCGCAAGTTCCAGGCAACACATGAAGGCAGCATGAGGACACATTATTAAGACAGGATGAAGCAGCAACTTATTCAAACAGAATCTCCACAAACCATTCACAAGACAAGGACCATTCTGAAATATCAGCTATAGAATTAGAAAGTAATACAATCTGCATATTGTATTTTTCTAACAATTTTTAATCAGTAGTCAATACAGATTCTAGTTCCTTAATCAGAGTTTCCCTGACAAACTTAAAATTTTGAAATATAGACTACTCAAGTAGATTTTTATTTTATCTTGAGTTATCTTCATAATGCAGTTAAACATTGTTATCAAATAGGCACTTATTAGAAAAATAGCTCACATAAATCCCACCCAGCATTTGTTTGACACGCTCCTTCTCCAAGAATACCTGCTATGATTTATTTTCTGTGGCTAAAACTCCTGGCTTAAAGCCACTTCTCTGTTGCTCTAAAAATCAGCTGACAAACAACCCACTGATAACAGGGCCAAAACTCTTCCTGAGCTGTGATAAAGCCTTAAACTAATAATAATTTATATTTTATAAATAAGCAGCTGAAGAATATAAGTATTAAAACAAATTAAAAGTTCCAACTTACAAATGTCCAAACATGTTAATATGTGCTTATGGAAACCAAATTGAAGCTTGAGGGGACATTTCCTTCATTTCATGTTCCTCTTGGACTGCTATCAACCACTAAAGCCAAGACCAAGTGTCTATGATAAGACTCTTTCTATACCCTCTATTAATTTCTTCACAACCTGAATACATGCTTCAATACAATAACCACACATCACTCCTACCCATCATAAACCAAGCAGTAAAATTAGTATTACAATATTTATACTTTCACAAACTTCTCTTGATTGGGGGACAGGAAGGAGAGCTATCCAGGGAGGTAACGAAAGAAGCTCAGGGTGGCCTGAAGAAACAATTTAGAGTGGAGTAATTTTAAACAAGCAAGCCAAGTCTAACGTTGTCTGAAAATGGTGCAGTAACTGTTTCAGCTTTAAGAATCTAGTTGAGAGGCTAAGGCACAGCTTCAGCTATTACGGCCCGGCTACAAAGTGGGGAAAGTCAAGCCCAGGGGAGGCAGGTCCCAAGCCGGGTGGAGCAACTAACAGGGCCGGGCAGTGAGTTGGCAGCACGGTTGGGAGTGGACGAGCGTGAACTACAGCACCAAGGAAGAAGAAAATGAAGTAAAATTTCCGAGAAGAAATCGTAAGGGACTTTCGAGAAAGGTGAAAAGCAGTGATTTAGGAAACGGCACCCAAGATGCAGAAACTTTGGAAGGGGAGGGGGCGTAGAAACAGTATTGTTGTATTCATGCTGACCGCGTTGACGCGATGTTACGGAAATCATTAGGGAGGACCCGCAGATACAACTGCACAGGACCATCCAACAGAGGGGCGGCCAGGCAATAAAAAGGAACCATCTGGGGAAGAAGGAGGGAGAGAGACTCTGAAGGCATCGCCCTCTTCCCTCAGGTTCCCCCTGGGCCACTCCAGCTAAGAGACGATGCTTCGGTTAAACGCCCCTGTAGGAGGTATCCATCGCCAGCTTCTTCCTCACCTTCTTTGTCGGCCCGGGCCGCGTTGAGAAGCAGCGCGACTAATAACCGCAGCGCTACTCCTAGCCAGGGGACTGCCGCCGTCGTCGCCGCTAGGCTCTCGGTCACCACGGGAAGAGAGGAAGACCCGGTGGAGCGCGGAGTAGTTTCCCATTTCAGCCCTGTTGCTGCCTTCGTTGCCGCCGCCGCCGCCATCACGCTCTTGCCGCCTCAGCGCCTGAGAATTCCGCGTCTGTCTGCGGGCCCCTCTTTGGCCCGTAGAGTGCGCGAGGCGGTTCTGCTCGCTCGCTCACTCCTCCCTCTGTCGTTCAGCGCGTGCCGGAGGCAGCCGCGGCTGGGGCGCGAGCACTCGGCGCGCGCACATGACTCACGGACACACACCCTCGGATCCGCGTGCATCAATAAGCAGGAGGGCGTGCTTCGAGCTCGGCTCCGCCCCTCCAGGACGGACCCCCCCAAAAAAAGGGAATGGAAGAGTTGCCATCTTGGATAAGGGCAAGATACTAACCCATACAGTATTTTACAAAGAACTCCAGAGGCCAAAACGGGCTGAGGCCATTCCATCATCTTTAGAAAGGGCAGATGGCTGCAAGTAGATGCCTCTGAAACTATTAAAAAAAAAAACAACCGTGCTCCGGAAGTAAAGTTCCGTCATGTTTTCATAAGAGCATTGATTTTCCATTTAAAGCGACCGTTTCCAGTTTGTTAAGCGTTCTAAAAGCATCTGTTTGTAACATTCCTTTCGAATTCTCATAATGTGCGCGATATTTGCAAGCACAGAAGTTCAGTAATTTTAAAATGGGAGTTTTGGTGTCTTTAGTTATACGCCATGGAGTTAACCAGCAATCATCACGATATTTCTGTAATAAGTTTGATTCGGTTCGTCCATCCTATCTATCGTGCCAGGCATAGTCGCTTTATTTCTCATCCGATGCTCACTTTTAAATCCTTGTGCATTTGGGCTAATGCCTGAACTTTCACTAAAGTCCCGCCTCTCGCACTGATGCCTTTTCTACACGGAGGAACCAAGTATCGGTCGCCTCAAAAGAAAAGGCACACACAAAGAATTGTACAGCACCTCCCTCGTTGCCCTTGAATTGGAATGGACTACAACTGCCATTGCCCCATTCTGAGTAATAGACTAGTTGGGAAGGGTGCTGAATTTGGAAAAAAAAGTACAAGGAGTTCACTGGAATTAGCTTTGGTGATTTTGTTTCAAAGTAAATTGTAAGACCCTGTAAGAGGAAAGGGATTTCCACAAATTAAGGCATAAACGTTAAACTCTTTTAAAACCCCTAAAATCCATAATGGCTGAGTTTAGATGACCACTAAGTCAAAATCAAACAAGGTGTTTTGTGTGGGATGCAAGTGGGATAAGGTGTACAGTATGCAGAAATGTAACCTACACCCTGAATATTCATGAAGAGAAATTGGAATAGATATGGGAAGAAAATTAAACCACATGTAACAAACTGCTATTTGTGAAACATAAAACTCTTTATTTCAGACCATGGCTTTCATGTTACTTCTTAACATAATTTTATTGTAAAAACCAAACTATTTGTCATGGCCCCGTGAGCCCGGGTCCGAGGAGATGGAGCCAGGGCGGACGGGGATGGCAGTCCCTGTGGCCCATTAGGAACGACATGGGACAAAAGGACAAGGCAGTTTTGGATCCCTTGGGCTTCGGAAGAGTAGGGAGGGAGGAAGAGATGGTGCAGGATGACCGAGGAAGGGGGGAGGAGATGGAAAGGGCAGGCAGTGGAGCAGAGGAGTAGTGGAGCTCTGGAGATGAGCAAATGCCTCCCCCGCCTGATCTCTGAGTGCGGAGAATGGAGAGGAGGCAGAGTCAGTACAGGGCGACCTGACTACTTGGGAGAGCGCCCCGCCCCTCATCACAAGGATCACCTGGAGAGTGGCATTTAAGGAGACGCCGTGAGAAGGGGCTTTTGTCAGGAACAAGTGTTGTACTTCACGGCAACATTCTCCACAGCTGCGAGAAGAACTTTGCTCCAGAGTCTTTGCTGTTGTGGACTCGTGTTTGATTCTTTGTTTGATGTCTGTGGGCTAACAGCAACGCGGCTCTGTTCTGAGTTTCTGCTGCGTTCCCTGTGGACTCTCCGTGCCACAAAGTTCCAAGTCATCAATCGTGAACTTTGCCGGGGTTGAGATCCTGACTTACCCCTGGAACGTTGCAACTCCTTTAGATTTCCATTGCCGGAAAGTTGCACGGAGTGTGTGCGTGTGTATGTGTTTGAGCCTTGCTCTTGGACTGTAGGTGTGAATTGTGCACAGAGACTTTGGGAATTGAGTGGGAATTGCTGGATTCTGGGGATGGTGGTGGAATAAATGCTGACAAGCCTCTGCCTAGCACGTGTTGCTTGCATACCAACCCTGGGTCATAACACTATTTATCTGTTTAAAAATAAAACATGGAAAGGCCAGGAAAGATTCTTAATGAAAGAAGAAACAAAGGTAGAGAATTCAGATAAAAGACATCAGTTCTATTATTTCCTGTTTAACATTCACTAAATATAGTATTGTAATCAGAATGCATACATTGTAAATGCAGAAATCCTTCCATGTTCTCTCTCTTACAAACTAACAAAGTTATAAAAATAGGATTGTCCATAATGGAAAGACAGGCGGACCCAAAGTAAAGAGGCCAGGACTGGAATAGAAAGTTTGCACAAGAAAGGGAAAGTGGAACAAAACATGTACAGTTCTTGCTTTTTAAAAATTCTTCCACCTTTCTTTAAAAAGATAATGGACAAGGTAGCTGTATCTGGACAACTGGAATGACTTGCGCTTCTCTCATAAAAAAATACTTTTAAACAGAAAAGTAGCTTTGGGACAAACATACAAGTATGCTTATTCGGATGACTAGTCATGCAGCAACCTGCTACTACAGTTAAGTATCTTTGTTTTCTATTATAGTTGTCACAAAGTCAGCCAGATGGTTAGATTGTATTTGGCATTTTTATCCACCTATTGAGTCCTTCCCAAGGATTTGGAATAGGCAGATGCTTTTGTTTGATGGTGCTAAAGGTATCACAGGATGTAAAATGTATCATTGCAGGCTGTAAGCTGTTCCAAATAAAGCTGCCTTTTGCTATTGACTGATGGTGATTTTGTCAAAGTCAATGGTGTTCAAATCCAGATGTTTTGGGATTGCACCCAAGGCACTTATGCTTTTATTATTACTATTATTATATTTTCATGCTCTGTGTGTATGTTTGTTTGTATAGTGACTAGCTGGTCAGCATGGTGTAAGAATGCACCTTTGTCATGGGAGACCAAAGTTCAAATTGTGACTGATACTTACCCTTAACAAGGTCCACATCAGATGTTGGGCAATCAGAACAATCTGATGATAAGTAAGCTACTGGAACAAATCATACATGAACGAGATGGGAGAAGCTGGAATTGATGGAATGCTACTACAATAGTAGACCTAGTGAAAGGGGATATATGAAACTTATGAGGGAACTACAGATGGACAGAAGACCTACATTCACACTAACTGAGAAACAGCTAGTTACCCATAACTTCAACATACTGAACAGGAAGGTGCTCTCACAACTTGAGATAGATCAATTACACATTACATCCCAGACTCAAGAAGGCCCAGAAAAATGATTGGATGTGCAGCCAACACCTGAGGGTGGAATGTCTCTGCCATCCCCTCAAGACAATCCCTATAATTCAAACCAATGAATATATATGCTACAGCTGCTGCAGTCCTGGAAATGCTTGGCTACATGATCAAGAAGAACAATAGTATATCAGTATGTACCCCTAAGGTGACCAACTTTTTTACAATGAAAAGGAGGACACAAATAAATTGAAGAAAAAAATATCGTAAATAAAAGAAACATTTTATTCATTGCAACAATAATACAGAATAATACAGAACGTGGTAAATAAGGCCCCCCTCATACAAGACCTTATTCTAGAGGGGGATGCGGACCTGGCGGGTATTACTGAGACCTGGTTGGGCGTTGAGGGAGGAGTCCCTCTTGTAGACATCTGCCCACCAGGTTTTCAGGCATTCCATCAGCCGAGGACCCGGGGTAGGGGCGGGGGGGTAGCGGTCATTATAAGGGAGAGCCTTCATCCTAGGGAGACCACTGTGCCTCAGATAGACGGTGTGGAGTCCCTCCTTGTGAAATGGGGGCAAGGGGTTCAAGTGGGCTTGTTGA
>NW_015386095.1:874540-885255 GCF_001527695.2 Protobothrops mucrosquamatus | reverse complement strand
GCTTTTTCAACAAGCGGGACTGACCTAGGGTGAATTTTAAATAGGGAATAATTTTTTAAAGATTTTAATAATGACACAGCCATAAATATATTTGGTTTTTAATTGGTTTTATAGGGGAAATGTTTTTTGTGTTGTTTTTTAATATGCTGTGAGCCGCCCTGAGTCCCGTGGGGAGAAGGGCGGCATAGAAGTTAGTGAATTAATTAATTAATTAATTAATATACTATAATATGACAAATGCATAATAAAAAACATTTGTAACAATAACATTTTATATTGTAATTATGCTTACATGCCATGCCCCCGCTTGCAGCCGCCCCGCCAGCACTGCTACCCCGCTGTGTAGAGCGGGCCCCGCGGCTCCCAAAGCACCAGCTGCCCCTGCCCCGGCCTCGGGGGGAAGCCCGCCCCGACACACCCTGCCTGCAGCCGCCCCGCCAGCACCACTGCCCACCCTGCGCAGCCCCATGTAGAGCAGGCCCCGCGGCTCCCACAGCACGGAGGGCAGCCGGCCACCGCCGCCCCTCACACCACCGCCCGCAGCAGCCCCGCCACCCCTGTCTCTTGCGCCCGCAGCCATTATTGCCCTAGCAGGGCTGAAGATCAAGAGAAAGTTACCGTGGCATCACCGCTCCAGTCTCCTCCAGGTATCTTCGGGACTAACTAGGAGATGGTGTAGTTAGGTAGCAGGGAAGGATGCAAAGTTCCTGCCAATTCGCCTTCGCTGCAGACAACTTACATGTGCAAAGTTTGTCGGCTGGGTGTTTTGGACCGCTCAGCAGCAATTCTTATTGGCTTTCAAAAGCCAATAGGGGGAGTAGCACAGCTCATGCAAAAGTTGAAAAAAACCCCATCAAAAAAGGTGCCAGAATGCCGTTCTGAGCGTTCTATGAGGAAAAAAAAAGCCCTGCAGATTAGTCTTCAAATATCGAAAATATCGAAAAGGAGGACATGTAGGAGGATACTTTTCGAGGGAGGACAGAACTCACAAAAGGAGGACTGTCCTCCCTAAAGGAGGACGGTTGGTCACCTTAGTACCCCACACACTTCTGGAAAATGAGATTAGCAGCTATGATCTAGGAAACTTAGATTAGTCAGCTGGTGGAATTACATAAGGGTGTGAAGATAATCTTTATTACTGAAGACCCATGGTGGCGCGGTGGTTAGAATGCATTATTGCAGGCTGACTCTCAGCCAGTTCGATCCTGATCAACAAAAGGTTGACTCAGCCTTCCATCCTTCCGAGGTCTGTAAAATGAGGACCCAGATTGTCAGGGGCAATATACTGATTCTGTAAACCACCTAGAGAGGGCTATAAAGCACTGTGAAGGGGTATATAAGTCTTAAGTGCTATTGCTATTGCTACTGAAAAAATATAAAGGCCTGATTCCATTTGAAGCCCTAGACTGCTAAACAAAGGCTCACAGAATTTGCTACCAGGCTAAGAAGATACCCTATAGAAGCAGAGGCCAAGAAGATAACTGCCCTGTCCTCCAAAAAATCCATCCAAAATATACTCCAACTGTAGCCCAATAAGACAGTAACAACAGAGCCACCAACAGCAGAAACTGAGCAGTACTGGGACGAACACATGGAAGAAAGAGAATGCATAACACCAATGCAAAGTGGCTGCAAGACCTGAAAACAAACTAAAGCTTTCTCCCAGAAGAGGAACCAGTTACCATCACAGTACATGTGTGTTCCTTCATTCTCTGCCTGGCACAAGTATATGGATAAGTGATGCTAGGAAATATTGTATTGGTTGCAGCTTTTTCTGAGTTCAAATCTCCATTTTCTTACAAAGATCTATCAGCTTTAGAAATGAGATTTTCCTTCAGACTGCATCTGTAAAAGAAATACAGGTAGTCCTCAACTTACCACAGTAATTCAGTCCAAAATTTGTGTTGCTAAGTGAGACAGTTGTTAAATGAGTTTTACCCATTTTACAACCTTTCTTGCCAAGATTGTTAGGTGAATCACAGTTAAGTTAGTAACACGGTTGTTAATTGAATTTGGCTTCCCCATTGACTTTGCTTTGTGAGAAGGTCACAAAAGGTGATCACATGACCCTGGGACACTGCAACTGTCATAACTATGAACTGGTTGCCAAGTGTGCAAATTCTGATCATATGACTGTGAGGATGCTGCAATGGTTATAAAACGGTCATAACTCGCTTTTATCTGACATTTTAAGTATAATTTTTGAATATTGGGCAAGTCAATTTTAATAGAAATCAATTTTTAATAGAAATCAAGAACAGTTCATTTCCGATAGTTCTTCATCTGAGCTTCAACTGAATCATTATACATCTACTATAACAACAGTCTGTTGGAGAGGGCTATGGGAGAACAACATAAATACAGATTGAGATCTCCTAATGGGACCAAACCCTGCATATGACTAAGCCCAAACTGCTCCGGGCAAAATGTCTAAGGGAAGGGCATGTACTATTGCATGCTTTATAATGCTGATGTAGAACTTTTCAGTGCATTGCACCTAAAAAGTAATCTTGCCCAAACTGATCTATGGTGAAAGAAAGTCCACAATTGGGCAATACTTTAAACAGAGCCAGTCAAAACAGAAGAAAATATGAGCTTTTAGATTGTATTTTTCTGCCAAGTGGTTCTGGAAAATAAAGCAGGGTTTGATTTTAGAACCATGGCTACATTACAGCAGGATGTTTCATCAAATGACAAGAAGCCAACAGACATGCAGATGGAACCTTATCCTGTTACCCATGGTTGCAGCATCCTATTTGTGAAGAGATTGGCAAACTCTGTGAAGAGATTGGCAGTGAGATTAAGAAGGTGGAGCCAGAGCAGCTCTTGGGAGAAACAGAAAAGACAACATGTCTTATGTCACCAATAACCTAATTGTCCATGATGCATACTTATATCATCTTTGGCATGTTGCATAGGTGATTGGTATCTACTCACTCTGCAAAATAGGTGTGCTCTGTTTGAAAGCCCTTATGCTTCTTTCTCAGTGTTATTTATCTTTGAAACCAGACCAGTAGAAGATACTTTTTAATAAACAACTGTAGTGGATATAGGAATGCATTCCATTCTTAATGTGTGACATTCTTTCAGCTTTTTAAACAAAGAAACCAAGTCCCTCTATCAACTCTTTTAATGTTTCCTCATAGTTGCTTGTTCCCTGAATGTCTTCCCAGATCATCGCATCTCCACTTCAAATTGGTTCCAATTTGTCTAAATCTTTCTTAAAGGATGTTGCCCATAATCAAACACAGTACTCAAGGCATGGTCTGACTAAAGGAAAAAAAAATTGCTATGATTTGGAAACAATTTTTCTATTAACGAGGTCTAAAATTACATTTAGCCCTTTTTTCAGCCAGATCACAGTCATATTCAGTCTGCTTATTATTATGCATCATTTTCTAAGATCTTTATCACAAGTACCAATACAAAGGATAATATTCCCTATGCCTTGTTTATGATTTTTATTTAGAAACCAAAGAACCTTATGCTTGTTTCTGTTAAATTTCATTCTGTTTTTTCAGCCCATTTCTTTATTCTGTCAATATGATTTTGAATGTTCTTTTTATATTCTAGGATATTAGTTACTTTCAGATGCATCATCTGAAAATGGATAATCATTCTTGCCTCCTTTCTTCATGGTCATTTATAGAAATATTGAAGAATGAAGACCCAAGGACTGAACCTTTAGCAAGTCACTTCATACATTTACTAGTTTTGATAAGGAACCACTCATCAAGTATGATTTTTGAGCTATCATAGATTCACTTAATTGGTATTCGTTCAATTCAAACCTTGATAATCACAGTACCATGGGGTATTTGTCAAATGCCTTATTGAAATTAAGATATATTAAATTTACTGCTTTCCCTTAATCTTTTAAATAAGTTACATAATTTGGAATCCTGTACAGTATCTTGACTTTGATATAATATGAACATGAATCACTTTGCTTGGGCTTCCCACTCCAAAAAGGGCAGCAACTGACACATCAGCTGAGGTTTGGCAAAGGCCTCCCTAGCTATGGCCTCTACTTGCTTATTAAGCAAAAGGCGTGGATCCAGGAGGACTCTCAAGCTTGTTTCTTTGGGGGATGATTACTCCACATCCAATATAGAGGTTGTTGCAATGAAGTCAGATTATGCCTAAATAAACCTCTGTTTGGCCAGGATTCAATTTTAACTCCCCCCCCCCATGCAATCTGTCACAGCCTCCAGACATGGAATAAAATCCTCTATTCCAGCTCTAGCTCAGTCCAGGATGGATATAAACCTCCCAACAATTTCATGTAGGTGTAAGATATTACAAGGAACATGCCACACATACTTTGACTGCTTCTGCCCCATAACTATTAATTGGAGCAGCCCAATCAGGAAGAAATGAAGCAACAATGAATTAGTGACATCCACTCCTACCCTCATAAATGATCCAGGGGGATACCATTGTCAAAAGCATCAAATGCCACCAAGAGGTCTAGTTGATCCTGGTGGGTTTTATTGTCTCCATTCAGGCCCTGATAGTCCAACATGGTTTTCATCCCATCTTCAGATATTGATTTTGAGTAAAAGGAATCCAGATAAGCTGCTTAATCTAGGGGAGTCTGCAACTGTCATTATGCCATATTCTCCTAAATCTTCCCATAAAATGGAAGATTGGAAGAGATAACTTCTTCAGGAGCAAGTGCACTGCTCTGCTCTTTAAGCGCCATGCCATGGCATTTCACAACATTTAAACATTTTATTGGAATATGAAATAAATCTGGAAACATGTATATGAATTTTCAGCCTTCTAACATTACCTCTAGCACCCTGTCTACCATGAAAAATAAATCTCAGAAAATTAGAGTTGAGAATACGCCATTCTGTTTTGTCAAACTCACAGAGATTGTGTCATGGAATCTCTTATAACAATTGGTTGAAGCCCTGTGGTGTTACAGAATGTTCATAAACTTCCTACAATAAAATGCCCATACTGTATATTGGGATTTTGGAGGGAGAAGCTCCTTTTTGTTTGATTTTTCTTTATTTGCTCTTTCCTACCATCATGTCTTCTTGCATAATAAGCCCTTGTATAAGTCCGGCTTATTTTTACTTCTTTCTGTTCCATTTCCTGTGACCTTATGGACTGGGTGATTCTGTCCTCAACATGAAAAAGTAGATCTTTGTTTTACACATGACTAGTATTATGTGCTATGCAGTGAGTTGACTGTTTATCAGACAAACAGGTTTAAACTTGCTGATCAAAGCCATAGTTGATTCTGTTGCTTGAGAGCAGTTTGCATGCTGAAGTTATGTCAATTCTCTATATCACTGTGAGTAGCATTCTTACCTAGATAGGTTAGGTCTCATGCTTTTTAAAACAAGTCCCTTATTCTTATTTCATCAGACGAGATGCTGAGGTAGATATTGTTTAATGGCCTTGTGTTAAAGAGAACAATCCTCTTTCCCAAAATAAGAGACTGCAAAAATTGGACATCTTTTTTAAACACAAAAGCCTGAAAACTCACCATGCTTCCAAAATTGCTATCATTGGTTAGAAAAAAACCTCACATATGTTTTGTATATAAATATGAACAGCAATATTCACATGGGTGAAGGCAAATTGAGAAATTCTTTGAGGGATTATTAAGAAGGAAAGATTGCTGTAAGATAAAACACTGGTTCTTCTCATTGCCAATGTCAATTCTTTCTTCTCTTTCTTTTTTGAAATTTCTTTTCAAATTTTGAAAAAAAATACAAAAAATAAAAGACAATTTGCAAATACATAACAACACATCATCATAAGAAGACAGGATAATTTAGTGATGCTTGTATAATATGATGTAAATATGAGCCAGCAGTGTGCTGCACCTGCCAAAAAGGCCAACACAGTGCTAGGCTGCATTAACAGAGGGATAGAATCAAGATCACCTGAAGTATTAATACCACTTTACAATGCTTGGTAAGGCCACACTTGAAATACTGCATCCAGTTTTGGTCACCGCGATGTAAAAAAGATGTTGAGTCTAGAAAGAGTACAGAGAAGAGCAACAAAGATGATTAGGGGACTGGAGGCTAAAGCATATAAGGAAAGGCTGCTGGAATTGGGCATGTCTAGTTTGACGAAGAGAAGGACGAGGGGGGACATGATAGCAGTGTTCCAATATCTCAGGGGCTGCCACAAAGAAGAGGGAGTCAAGCTGTTTTCCAAAGCGCCTGAAGGCAGGACAAGAAGCAACGGATGGAAACTAATCAAGGAGAGAAGCAACCTAGAACTAAGGAGAAACTTCCTGACAGTTAGAACAATTAACCAGTGGAACAACCTGCCTCCAGAAGCGGTGAATGCTGCAACACTGGAAGTTTTTAAGAAGAGACTGGACAGCCATTTGTCTGAAATGGTATAGGATTTCCTGCCTGAGCAAGGGGTTGGACGAGATGACCTCCAAGGTCTCTTCCAACTTTTATTATTATTATTATTATTATTATTATTATTATTATTATTATTATTATTATTATTATTATTATTATTATTATTAAACTGCACACTTTCTCCCATCCCATATAATGTAATTAATTTGGAAAGTGGAGCTTTTTTGAAACTTGAATGTAAATTTAATTAATAAACAAAACACATAGAAATGCAATTAAAACTGAAATGTGTATGATTTTAAACTGTAAGAAGTTTCACACAATTGTTCTTGATTGGGAATCTTTGACATAATCTAAATGTGAACAGTTTGTCAGGGAATAATCAATAAAGTGATTCATTTGACAACCATCTATATTTAGTCATGCTCCAAAGCACATGTTGTGGAGTAAAGATAGTTGGTAGTCACCAGACAGATTACCATATAATTTACATATTTAAGTTCAGAAAGTCTGCTATAAAACTGTTGAAACTTGTGAGCCAAACAAACAACAAAGTGTACACCATTTTTTAGAAACATCTGTACAGTTATCTCAACTATTTATAAATGATGGAATTAAACTAATTATAAATGGATTTTAATACTTTTTTTTCCCAGTACTGGAATATGCAGGTTGTCACAAAACAAAATTAACCAAACAAACCTCACACAGATAGGAAAAGAAATCTAAAATAGAGGGTTTAGGGTTTAAGTTAGACTAAAAGTGTGGAGAAGAAACAAAGCTTCAAAGTGTAAATTATTATGCAAAAGTAGTAATTCTTTGTAAATTGCCTCATGCTACTTGCAAAGGCAGAATGATAAGTTACATACCTTGACATTCTTCTATGCAATTAATACAGTGCAATCCTAAAGCAAGTTAATTCCAAAATAAATGCCCTTCTTCAGTGCAATTCATTGCCAAGGAAAGCTGACTTTTACATGTTTTTATAGAGAAACATTTCCTAACAGCAAGAACAGTCTGACTGGAAGCTGATAAACCCCTCTTCACTAGATGTAGTCAAGCTGACAGTCATCTCTCTACAATGCTGTAATCTGGATTCCTGCATTGAGCAGGGATTGAATTAGATGGCCTAAATGCCCATCTCCAGTTCTATTGTAGGTTTTTATCTTCTTGTCTGTGAATATATTAAACTTTACAACTGAATTGATATATTTCTATTACAATTATATAAGTACAGAAACACTGTCCTTTTTTACCATTCAGTGCTCCCATTAAATCAAAGTACTGTAGTTGGAAGATGAACATTTGAAACTGCCTATTGCTGTATCTACATCAGGTTTTCCCAGATACATTGGACTTCACTTCTCAAAATGCCTGTCTAGCATGACTCCACATTTGGAAGAAACTATATCCCAGAGGGTATCAGATTCGTATTGATTGGAGCCTTTCCAAGTACTCAGCTATTTTTTCCCATACACATTAGAACAAGTAAAGTGCAGGTAAAATGATTGTAACTTAATAATGATTTTACTTTCCCCCTCCAAAGTTAATTACCTTATACTCCCCCCTAGGTTACCATGTGTATTACTTTCATTGAGGAGTCCTTGGTGCTCTCTGAGCTTGGTTGTTTTCTTGCAGGCATTTCATTACCCAAATTAGGTAACATCATCTAGCACCAATGATGTTACCTAGTTTGTATAATGGACTATCTATAAGAAAACAACCAAACTCAGAGAGTACCAAGGACCCCTCATTTCAACCCTGAGTTACAGATATTCTCCTTTATTGGTATTACTTTCATTAGAAAACATAGAAATAATATTTTCCCATCTATTACTTCCATTTCTCATGCTTTCAGTAGCTGGTTTCTACATTTCTGGTACATTAGAGCCAACAAATGAAAATGTCAGGGCCCACTTCAAAACCTCATCCTAAGGAAGTAGAACTCATGGAAGCAGTTTCTTCCAAAAGGAACTTTTATTAGGAAAAGCTGATAGCAGGCATACTAGACAGGATCTGAAGGTTTCCCGCTCAGATCAATAGGTTAAAAGTGTCCCAAGCAAACCCCACCTCAAAGTTCATCTGGTCAGTTCACATGGGCCAATCCCCAGGTGTTACGTCCATTGTGGGAAAGAGCAGATAACGCCAGTGTTATGCGTCCTTTCCAGTCCGTGAAGAAAGACTAGTAGACAGGAACGGGTTGACATGTGGTTTAATCCGAGCAGAAATAAAGTCAGCGCTGGGAGTAATCTGCTCCCAGCGCTTTACATAGCCTCCCCACCCCGCAGCTCCACCCCCAGTCAACAAGCCAGCATCCGGCGTTTAGTCCTGATAATCAGCAACCCAGAGGCCTCCCTCCCTCCTGACCTGCTGTCCAGTCCCTGCCAGAAGACGCACAGCATGTCATTTAGCGGAGCGGCAGACTTTAGGTAGGAACCCTGTCTTCCTCTCGCTGTTGCGGTAAGCCCACTGGGCTTGGCCCCTCGGTCTGCTGGTGTCCGGCAGCTGTGCTGGTACTGAGGCTGCTCCGCTGCTCAGCGGTTCTTGTTCCAGGCCAAAGGACCGACCCTGCCCCGTGTCGGTGTTGCTAGGCCTCCCCGCTCGTTGCCTGCACCACTGGAGGCAAGCCGTGCTAGCTGGCACCGCTGGAGGCAAACTGCACCAGCCACCCGGAGGAGACCCGATCCCGAGTCGCTGAGCCTCTTGCTGGCTACCAAGGCCCTGGTAGCTATGCCAACTGGGGCCGTGGGGATTCCCCGCCCTACAGCGGCATCGCCAGTCCGTCCCCTGCACTGCTAGTGTCCCTAGGCTCGAGCCACAGGCCGCAGGGATTCCCTAGGCTCAAGCTGCGGGCTGTGGGGATGCCCTGCCCTACAGTGGCATTGCCAATCTATCACCCGTGCCATTGGCATCCCTGGGCTTGAGCTGCAGAGTTGGTTTTGCCGGCCAGTAGGTCTCCCTTGCTGGCAATGCTGGAGCCAAGCCATGCGACCTCCCTGGCGACGTTACCGGCATCGAACCGTCAGCTTCTGGCTGTGGGGTGGCCTCTTGGAGCTGTCTTTCCCCCCTCCCATGTATGTCGAGCCCACGGGGCTTGACAGGTGGCTCCCTCTACCAGGGCTCCATCTGGAAGGCAAGGAGAAACATATGAATGTTCGTCCGCCATGGTGGACAGTTCAGCCGACCCCAACCCGGCTTACTGGGACACTGGCAATGGAATATTCGCAACAAGCGGGGGCATGGATGTCCGCCTCCCCCACCCACAATGCCTTCATAATGGGGTACCCCTTCCATCATACCAGGTATTGTAACCGTCCTGTTGGATCCAAGAGTCCAGGACCTCCTGTATCTCATAGTGATCCCCCGTGACAGGCCCTGGTACCCCGTTCATGGGCCTACATGAGGATCCCCCTACCGGCTTCAGCAGACTGCTGTGGAAAACCGGGTGTATTTTCCCCAAGAACCGAGGTAGCTGTAATCACACGGTTACTGGGTTGATGACTTGTGTGATCCGGAAGGCCCCTAGGAATTTTGGCCCAACTTTTTACAGGGAACCCTCAGGCATAGATATTTAGTTGAGAGGTATACCATGTCGCCCACCCGAAAAGGCTTTGGGGGGCTCCTTTTCTTATCGGCCTGTGCCTTTGTGGTTTCCTCGGCTTTCATTAGGGCCTTCTTAACAGCATCCCACCCACCCCCAATGTGCATTATCCACTCCCGGGGTTGGCAGGGTGAGGGGTCCCCTTGGTTGTACTCGGGGATTGGGAAGAAGTCTATGCCATGCACTACCCGGAAGGGAGCAAACCGGGTGCTGCTGTGCACAGCATTATTGTATGCTACTTCCGCAAATGGCAGTAGGTCAACCCAGTCCGTTTGTTGGATGAAACGTAGCTCCATAGATAGCGCTCCACCATGCATTTGTTCGTTCTGCTGCCCCGTTGGTGCTGGGCTGGTATGCCGAGCTGAGACCTTGGGACGACCCGATGAACCGGATGAACTCATGCCAGAAGCGGATCGTGAACTGCACCCCCCCGGTCCGAGATGATCTGTCAGGGTACCCCATGCAGGCGATACACGTGCGTAATGAAGAGTCTGGCCAACTGCCGGGCAGACGACAACCCTTACACGGGACAAAGTGGGCCTGCTTAGAGAAGAGGTCTATGATGGTCCAGATTTATTTATTTATTATTTGAATTTATATCCCGCCCTTCTCCTTGCGGACTCAGGGCGGCTGACAATCAATTAAAAACACCACTAACAATCACAAGTTAAAATTAATTAAAATGAAATATTTAAATTGTCTAATTAAAAAGTAATTAAAAACCCTCTAAAAAACCCCTCTTAAAAATTATCCTAGGCCAGTCCCGCTTG
>NW_015386095.1:869565-871524 GCF_001527695.2 Protobothrops mucrosquamatus | reverse complement strand
GACCGTACCTATCACACCACCCTCTATTAATCCCCCAGTCTCCTCCCTCACCACTCCGCGCCCCCCAGACTGGACTGGCCCCGGCCTCTGAGAGGGCTCCCCCAAGTCCCCTCGGGCCAATCCTGAACCCCCTAAAAACCCCGAACCCCTTAAAAATTTTTTAAAACACCCCTTTAAAAATACCCTCAACTTCAACTTCTTTAGATCTCTCTTTTCTTTGGCTGCACACCACCTCTCGGGGCTCCATACCCCGTCATCGAGGCAGGCCCCTAAGGTCGAACTGGGCCATACCTGCGCGAGGGGGGAATCGCGCAGGGCCAGCAGCTCTGACCTGAGGTACATCCCAGTTTGTTAGTGTAACCACAGCTCTCTGGCAACTCAATGACGAAGTCCATTGCAATGTCCTCCCATGGTTGAGTTGGGTCCGCCACTGTTTGCAACAGCCCCAAGGGCTTCCCTGTATGGGGCTTTGCAGTGGCACAGACATGGCATCCCCAGACATAGACCTCTATGTCTGCTTTCATCTGCGGCCACCAGAACTGGTGCCTTGCCAAATTAGGGTCTTAAGAAACCCGAAATGGCCTGCCTGCTTTACATCGTGACACCGTTGGAGCACTCCCTGTCTCAGAGCTTGTGGGACATAGAGTTTGTCGCCTTTCCAGCTTGTCCCTCCCAGCTTGTCAGCAGGTCTGGTTGGTCCTGTAACCAGGGGTCATCTTGGACCGCCTTCTGCAGCTCTTGGACCAGGTCGCTTGCCACATTATGAGGTACCGTCCACGCTGCGGCTTGTCGGTAGGGGGGCATGATTGCTTGTACCACCTCCTCCCGCTTAGTGTTGTACTGGGGCATTCTCGACAAGGTGTCGGCTAGGACGTTTTTCCCCCGGTACATACTTTAACTGGAAGCAGAAGCGTTGGAAGTACTGTGCCCACTGGATATGTTTAGGAGACAGGTGCCTCGGTGTCTGCAGTACCTTGAGATTCTTATGGTCTGTCCAGACCTTGAATGGTTCCTTTGCCCCCTCCAACAGGTGTCGCCACATCGAGAGTGCCCACCATACGGCAAACGCCTTCTACTCCCAGATGGCCCAAGCCTTTTCGGTATCCGTTAGTTTCCGCGATGTGTAGGCACAGGGCTGTAATGTCCCCTGGCTGTTCCTTTGGAGCAAGACTGCCTCCACTGCAAAAGGCTTGTCAGGGTCTGGGTGGAGCAAAACCGGCTCCCTCGCGAACAAAGCCTTTAGGTCCTCAAAGGCCTTCTCACATGCCATAGTCCATGACCGCGGTTGACCGGGGCGTGGCTTAGTCGCAGTTTGGCGTGTGCGGAGCAGATCTGTCAGGGGTAAGGCCACCGCAGCAAACGAGGGGATGAACTGCCGATAAAAGTTGGCAAAGCCCAGGAAGCTCTGTAGTTGATGGCAGGTCCATGGCGCCTGCCACTCCAGTACAGCCTTGACCTTGTTAGGGTCCATTTCCTCCCCTGCCTCTGATATCCAGTAGCCCAGATAGTCCAGTCGGGTTTGGTGGAAGTTGCATATGGACAGTTTTACGAACAGGTGTGCTTTTAACAATTTCCCCAACACCTGTCACACCAATCAGACATGTTCCTCCATGTTGGTGGTGTAGATTAATATGTCATCCAGGTATACTAGCACCCCACGGTATAGGTGTTCATGCAACACCTCGTTGGTAAGTTGCATAAATACCGTGGGGGGGCCCTGCAAGCCAAATGGCATGACCCTGAACTGGTAGCTACCAAGTGGGCAGTTGAACACCATCTTCCACTCATCCCCCTGCTTGATATGGACCCTATAATACACCTTCTGCAGGTCCAGCTTGGTAAATACCTTTCCGATTGCCAAATGAACCAGCAGGTCCTTCATCAGCAGAAGGGGGTACATATTTTCCACACAAACCCTGTTGATGCCGTGGAAGTCCATGCACAAGCAGAGGGAGCTGT
>NW_015386095.1:825773-869139 GCF_001527695.2 Protobothrops mucrosquamatus | reverse complement strand
GGGCAGTTGAACACCATCTTCCACTCATCCCCCTGCTTGATATGGACCCTATAATACACCTTCTGCAGGTCCAGCTTGGTAAATACCTTTCCGATTGCCAAATGAACCAGCAGGTCCTTCATCAGCAGAAGGGGGTACATATTTTCCACACAAACCCTGTTGATGCCGTGGAAGTCCATGCACAAGCAGAGGGAGCTGTCTTTTTTCTCCTTAAACAGGACTGGAGCTGCGATCTGTGAGTGGGCCGGTTGGATAAAGCCCTTGGCCAGGTTCCGGTCAATATAGCGAGTACGATAGGGATGGCAAAAGGGCGTATCAGCTCATGCACCATGGAGTCCTTGGCTGATTCGCCCTCGCTGTCATACATCACCAGCTGGTATCTGGTGACCGCTGTTGCCTCCTCCGCCGGAGGCATCCATCGGGAAGTGATCCCCTCCGATTGCTGTGCTACTCACAACTTCTCCAGAACCTTCTTGGGTGTGGGACCAGCTTTCCCAGGGGTCGATGGGGGCCCACTTGGAATGGGGACTGGACACTGCACTGCCCGATGCCCTGGATGGTTGCACCAGAAACATCGGAATGGCGCCTGGGGTGTAGGGCCAGAGGAACCCGGGCCCAAAGCCTGGGTCCTCCATCCTTCATCCCTTGGCCTCTCTACTGCCCTCCATGGCGCGAATGGGTCCTCCTCCTTTTACAAAACTCCTGCAGTCCCGCATCCAAGTCCACCACTACCCGAAACCAATCCTGGAGACAGCTCGGGACACCCCAGAAAGCACATGCCTGGTACAAATCTTGGTCCAGGCCTGCTCGGAATTGTTGAACCAGCAGACGTTCTGGCCAGGATCACAGTCTACCAGCCACCTGCCGGAAGTCACGAACATACTCCATTGCAGAGCGGCCTCGCTGCTTTAGCGCCAGTACCTCAGCTTCAGTCCGCTGGATCCGAGAGACGTCTTCAAACCGGGACCGCAGAGCCTCCATGAACAGACCGGCATCAGCCAGCTCCCTGGCATGGTTGCTGTAGAGGTCCGCTGCCCATGTCGCTGCTTCATCCTGCAGACCCGCCGTTACCGCCACCACAATCGCCCATTGAGACGGATAGAAGGAACATTGCTAGATGATCTGGGTTCCCATCAAATGTCACTGGTATTGGAGGCGGGCCCCAAACCACCCTTGGACCCCATGTCCCCAAAAGCGGTCCTGTTCCCCGTAGGGCATAGGCCATAAGGGGAAAGCTCTGGTTGCCAGGCCCTACCACCTGCCGGTCCGAGGTCCCAGGTGGCCTAGCCGTCTGCCTGGTGGGTACTCCACCTGGGTCCGCTGACAACCTGCTTTCCCACATAGACTATGACTTTGCTGTTGGTACACTCAGACCGGGGCCTCCCACCTGAGGGGTACCAGGCCCAGGAGCAACCCTAAATCTCGGGCTGACCAGACGGAATCGGGATGGATCTGACTGAGTTGGCTGAGTCCCCGCCCGGGGCCATGATGCCGTCTCTCGACCTGCCTCCCATCTTGGCCATGAGGGAGGATCCTGGTACCTGGCCTCCCTGAACCGGTCCCTCAGGATGTCCATGGTATGCCATCCAGGTGCCGTGGAGTAGCTCCACTCCTCATCATCTTCCTCCATAAGACACCACTCCCTCCACCCCATCAGAGGCCCCACGGCACCTGGTGTGTGTGCCTGACCGGCATCCAGGTTGGTAAGTGCAGAGCTATGCCACCATTCCCCCGAAGGGCCTGGGCCCCCTGCATCCTGGGCCTCACTCACCGGAGCTGCAGGCCGTGCTTCCCGCACCTTGGGCCTCATCGCTGACTGAGCATCCCCAGCCTCTGCATCAGGCATTGGCCCTGTTGCCCCAGCTGGCTCTCCCTCTTCAGCCACTGGTGTGGCCTCCTGTGTTCCCTCAGCCATTCTCTAGATAGCACAAGGGAAATGGGAAGGGTGAACAAAAAGGTGAGCACTGACTTACTGTCACGCATCCTTCCCAGTCCGTGAAGAAAGACTAGTAGACAGGAATGGGTTGACATGCAGTTTAATCCGAGCAGAAACAAAGTCAGCGCTGGGAGTGATCTGCTCCCAGTGCTTTACATAGCCTCCTCACCCTGCAGCTCCAGCCTCCAGTCAACAAGCCAGCATCCGGCGTTCAGTCCTGATAATCAGAAACCCAGAGGCCTCCCTCCCTCCTGACCTACCAGTCCCTGCCAGAAGACGCATAGCATGTTACGCAGTGGAGCGGCAGACTCTAGGTAGGAACCCTGTCTTCCTGTCGCTGTCGCAGTAAGCTTGGCTTGGCCCCTTGGCTTGGTAAGCTGGGCTTGGCCCCTCGGTCTGCTGGTGTCTGGCAGCCGTGCTGGTACTGAGGCTGCTCCGCTGCTCAGCAGTTCTTGTTCCAGGCTGTGGCCGCCCCTGCTCCATGTCAATGTTGCTAGGCCTCCCCGTTTGTCGCCTGCACCACTGGAGGCAAGCCGCACTAGCCGGCACCACTGGAGGCAAGCCACACTAGCCGGCACCGCTGGAGGCAAACCGTGCCAGTCGCCCGGAGGAGACCCAATCCCGAGTTGCCGAGCCTCTTGCTGGCTGCCAAGACCCTGGTTGCTATGCCAACCAGGGCTGTGGGGATTCCTTGCCCTACAGTGGCATCGCCAGTCCATCCCCTGCACCGCTGGCATCCCTAGGCTCGAGCCATGGGCCGCGGGGATTCCCTAGGCTCAAGCCACGGGCCGTGGGGATGCCCCATTCTACATCGGCATCGCCAATCCATCACCCGCGCTGCTGGCATCCCTGGGCTTGAGCTGCAGAGTTGGTATGCCAGCCGGTAGGTCTCCTTTGCTGGTGATGCTGGAACCGAGCCGTGCGGCCTCCCTGGTGATGTTACCGGCATCGAACCGTTGGCTTCTGGCTGCAGGGTGGCCTCTTGGAGCTGTCTCCCCCCCCTCCATGTATGTCGAGCCCACGGGACTTGACAGCCAGGCTGTCTCAGGGTTGCAGCGATGTTTTGTCGACTCTTCACACCTTCCCTTCCGAACGCGATAAATCAGTTGCTGGAGGCACATTCCTTTCTTCTCCCCCCTCTTTCTAGTTGACATCAAGGGGAGAGATAGTTCACAGAGGAAGTATGCAGAACAGCAAAGTGTTACAGTGTAGCAATAGAGGAAATCAGAGCAATAACCCTCAGTGCTCTTTCCCCCTCCCATCCAGGGCATGGCAGAACCCAGAAGTATAGAAAGACTAGAGTATGAGTTAAAGATAGAAAAGAGCCCCCTTAGAATATGGGTTCTGACAGAAATTGACAAACTATTTTATTTTGAAAACCTTTCCATCTACAGGACTATGCTATATCCTTATATCCATGTGAAACCACTTCTAAGGGCCACCAGGATGGAGGGTCCTGAACTTTAGCTCACCCTCGGCCCAGCCCTATTCAACTATAATGCATTCCAATAAAATTATTATGAACTCAGTCTGCTCTGAGGTCAAGCACTGATCCCATTAAACCTTTTATGTGCATGTTTGTGTTAGAAAAGAATTTTGCTGCAGATTGTTTTGTCTGACCATTGGTCCATATAGCTGAGTACTTTGCATCTGGAATCTCCATAGCTTCAGGCAGCTTTGGAGATGCCAAAGACTGTCGTCGTCATCATTATCATCATCATCACCACCATCACCATCATTGTCATCTTTACATTATTGTAGCACCTTTCTTTCAAGGGCTCAAGATGGTTTATGGGGGAGAGCTGTCCTATACTTTATGCACACTAACTAATTATTCTACCACTAGCAAGGTATTTTTACTCAACAGGAGATATAATTTTATTTGTTTATTTGATTTCTACAGCCCCCCCTCTCAAGAAGTGACTCTGACCAGCGTATATGATAATATGATGACCATATTAACACATTAAGCTTGTCAGAATAACTAAGACAGAAGGTATAATGTTTTTTTCTAAATAACTCAATGAATGATAGCACTCACCCAGAAAAAGATTTCACACGTTGTGCCAAACTATTAAACCCTTCACTTAGGTATGGTTTGTTGAATATGTCATAGAAGGCTGTTTACACAGGATGGGAAACCAAACTATGATTTTTAAACCTCAATGACAAAATTTATGCTAAGCCAAACTGAACAAACTACATTATAGTTTAATGTACAGTATTACGTGAACATGTATAGTAAACTACAGTATAGTTTAATGTACAGTATTACGTGAACATGTATATCTGTAGTATTCAGGAATGCAGGCCATCTTTTAAAAGAAGGAAGAATGTGGCAACTATAATCTATAGATAAAACTATTTTATTCGTTTAGCCCCGTTAGTCAGAGAATGTAGTTTCTTTGGCATATTTTACAGATTGCTGTATAATATGACATACAATGACACTTTGAAATAAATAACAATTGCAACATCATTGTGATTTTATGCGTACTGAAGTCAGGAGTGAATGTTCAAATGATTTGTGATTAATGTTTACTGATCCAAAGATGTCCCACATTATGAAGGATGTTATATTCTCATTTTTTATCTTTTGAATACTCTAGTCACAGAGCATAGACTCTTCACACCTTCAAAATTCACTCTCAGGTTTTGACTGTACATCAAGCCTCTAAGGGAAGAGTGGACAATCTGGGTAGAAAAATGACATGATGACTGTCAGGATGATAGTGATGACCATCATCATCATTATCATTGTTGTCATTCCTTCATCTCTGCAAGTGACAAATTCACACGTTAGTCAAGAATGATTTGTTCTTGACAATGTACTATGTAGAAAGAACAAAGGAAAGGAGACAGAATATGAAGTGGAAGCAGGATGGTATCTGAAACATAAAAAAACCCCTTAGGTACCATAGATTATCCTATTGTACATCTACAATAAGAAATAAAGGAGATATATAGTACATGGCATTGCAGTATTAATCTTTTAAACACAAAAATCTAAATACATGCTATTTACTCCCAGCTAGCTTTCCATTTGCCTCTCTTACTCCTTGCTGCTATATTCATACAGTGGTTGGATTCAGCCAGTTTGCACTACTTCGGCAGAACTGTTAACTAATTTTTTGTTGCCCAGGTCCAGATTGGACTTCCGGAAGCGGCATCAACACAGAAACTGGTTGTTCACATATTTGAATCCCACCACTGGTAAGAACTCTCATTTAGGAATTTTACCCGTTACCCATATGTGAGTTTTTAAACTGAAATTTCAGATTTACTGTGTCATTTGCATCCGAATTGGTCATAATCTGGATCTGTTTAACATCTTACCTGATTAAATATCCTGAAACTCTGATCTTTTTTATGCACGACTACTATTGTCAGATGAGTATGATCCAGTTTCTCTGAATGTAGTTAAGTTTTGTAAAACTGTCTGTAAAATTAGGCACCCACTGATGATCTCATTATCAATTGTAACATATTACTATGCTTTTTTCTGTTTGGTTCTATTCACTTTTACTTTATTTTTAATGTTTAATTTTTTGTTCTGGTCCGTAACCGTAATAAAGATTGAATGAATGTAGTTGTCCATTTGTGTTCATTTTGATGTTTGGATTTTTAGGGAAGCATGTACATTAAGATTATATTAAAGGGAGGTTGGATGGCAAAAAAATTAGGAACCCACATTTTAATTAGAAGCTATGGAATACTACTTATATTAAAAGAGAACCTCTGGATTCAAGATGTCCAAGATTGCAGCCATTTGGGATTAAAAAGACTCAGTAAGTCCAAAATCTCAATAAAAGAGGATCAGAAAATATTTTTGATATTGTGATTATACTCAATAAACAAGATATAAACTCTCATTTGTTATCAGCATTCCTGGTAAAACAAGCCTAAACTTGGGAAAGCGAATCTTCTTTAAAGACCATATATATTGGTGGTATTGTACAAATAAGAACTATTATTGCAAGAACTACTAAGGTTAGAATGGTGATTATAAAATACTTCATCACTTAATTTGAATATCTTGGTATACAAAATTATAAAAATAAACATTTGAACCTTAATTCTCATTTCTGTTCTCCTCCCTTCTGCTAGATACATGCCTCTCTATATGTATCGTAGGAGGACAATCGTATTAGTCTATGATGGCAAAAAATCAGAAAGAGTCCAGTAGTACCTTGTAAATGTTATTAAAAAGCATAATATTTTATGAGTTATCTAGTAACTCTTCTGTAATTCCCATTTATTCTTCCACTGGTACTTGCCTATTAGCTATGAGGTGCATTTCCAACATCACTGTTTGTTCCAAGAGTGATTCATTTACTACTCATGCAGGAAGGTGCTATAGAACTGGAGTTTCAACATCTGACTCTGAGACATTAGTTTGAGCACGTGTTTGGGCAAATGCTTCTTTAGTTCCAGACGTAATTATGTAATGCATAGCATACAGTTAGATATAACATAATCTATATGATATCATCTTATTGTGACAAACAAATAAAAGGATATATGATGGAAAAAATGTTTACAAATTACTAAGAATCTAAGATAATGCTTTATGACCTTCCTTGTTCAACATGATATTCCAATTTTCAAATTGAAAAGGAGCACTATACAGCCATTCTTTGGTGAAATGATTATATAGTTTGTTGAGTCTGATCCCCTTAACTGTCAACTATAATATCATATAATTTTCCACGATTATAGAAGTTCAGTCATTGTGAATAACCACAACAGATTGTCCTGGATGGAATGAGAACCCTGGAAAGAACGCTAACCATTCCTAAAGTAATTGGATGAATTTGGTGTAATGATAATTATTACAGATATGTTTTTCCTACCAGGGGCATAGCATTTGTGGATAATATCATAAGAGCAAGTCCTGCTTTTAGCTGTGAAATATGCTTCTTTTTTTTTTTTTGTAAAAAGGCAATTATGGAGGAGATGGAATACAAAAACAATTACAGCATGCAACTGTTAATCTTCAGGCATTTGGGCATCAGAATTAGCTGAGTTTACACACTACAGTAATAATGATTTGTTGTAACTTGTTGAATAAACTAAAGCAGGTAAGCAATTTCAACACTATTTTTCTTGCACTGCAGATTTCAATACTATTTCCCCTATATTTATGTCTAATGATAGTAATCCAAATAAATAGATTAGTATTTTATTTATCTTAACTGAACTTGTATAAAGCACCAAAATAATTACCCTTTTTCTATTCAAAATTTATGTTGAAATGTATTAAATATGCATATTAAATGTGTGCGTCATTATAAATAAGAAAATATGTGCTGGATCCACTCCTTCAAAGCTGTGAAGCAACCCTAGTTCTTGAATGTTTGGCACAACTGCTTTAAGGCTCTCTCAGAGTCTTCACACATGTCTGGAAAACAATTCTGCTAAAATTCCTATTCTTCTTACACCTAGATATCAGGGATTCTTTAAAGCAGGGGTCCTCAACCTTGTCAACTTTAAGACTTGTGGACTTCAATTCCCAGAATTCCTCAGCCAGCAATTCTGGGAGTTGAAGTCCACAAGTCTTAAAGTTGCCAAGGTTGAGGACCCCTGCTTTAAAGCCACTGAGTGGCTACTCTGAGGAAGAGAACCACTAGGTGCCTCATAAAATCATTTGCACAATCCTAATGGATATTTAACAAATAATTGGTTTATACTTTGTATTATTGTAGAACAACATAAATATTAAATAAATAAATAAATAAACAAATAAATAAATATATCACAAAGTATTATACTTTATTCAGAGAACCACTGAATATTTCAAAAGCACAAACTGTATGCCCATTAAATATAGGTAATATATATTTTAAATATTATATATTTTAAATAGTGACAGAGTGTAGAATTATTTTATTATTATTATTATTTAAAATTTTGCAATATATGTCATGCCTTGAGTAGGGTGTCTTTTCCAGCCTTGTGATTCTATCTTCTAATCAAGCAATTAAATGAAGGAAAATCACAAAATATATAATGCAGCAATTATGTAAAGGTATTCCATACTATGTGACATCTGAGTTTTAGCAGATGACTTTTTGATGCTGCATCAGTAATAGCCTGGTAATCTAAAGGAAAACGAAAATAGCAGAAAGTTATATTATTGTGATTGAGGACTTCAGTGTAAATTATAAAACAGCAATTATACTGAATTTTCATATTACATCCCATATACAGTTCACTACAGGTGTTTGTGCATATGAAAGACAAATGTCATGGTTCCGATAGATGAGACCAGTAGAAATAAGAACTCTGAGGCAATTGCTTTCCTCAAAGAACACTTTTAATGGCTACATAATATCAGCACGAACAAAGGTGAAGCCAAGACTGAAAGTTCCCCCCCAAAAGGTTACAAAATAAAAGCCCACTCTTTAGTGTGTCATAAATCACAATCCCCAATTAACACCTTTGGCGGGCTCTCTAAAGGTAGCTCCAGCCCGCCAAACATTTAGACTGCCTGACCTTGGTTCCCAAAAGAAAGTTTTTGTTTTGACTAAACTAAAAGAATGCATCTCCCCCCCCCTTTGCTGTGGCAACCAGAAAGCGAAGAAACATGGCTGAATTCAGAGCATCTGAAGGTCTGACAACAGAGAGAAGAGATGACTGTTTTATTTTAAAGATAATTTTATTGGTTTGAGGATTTGGCATACATTACTGCATTAAATTGCAGCAGAAAAGTATTGAAAACATCCATATTTAATCTTTTAGGCATTTAAAGCCAATTTGACCTCATTTTGGGGATAAAGAATATTTTTATGCATCCAAATAAAAAATGTAATGGAAAAGATACACTGAAGAGAAAAATTAAAATAGTAAAGTGTCTTACTTGTGTACCTTAGCAAATAACTTTTGTGAAGGTATAGCTTACTTATCCAAATTGAAATTAAGACACAAGCACTGTAACTAAAACAATGTCCCTACTTCTGTTGAACATTGTTTTCTATTCACGTGAAAAAAGGGAACTCTGGCACTCACTGAACAGAAATCCCTGGAAAATTACAGTGAATGTTTCTGCTTTTACAGTGAAATTACTTGGCAAATCCATAGCTCTGTATATGACGCTTCTGGGAGTGTGGAAGAGTATTGGTTTCTTTTTAAAAAGGAGCATCCTACTGCTTTTCCAGCATTAAAGGCTGAATTAGGAAGTTGTTAGGACAGAAGGCTAGTTTTGATCATATTCACATGAATATAACTTTCTATGAATTGATGCTTATGCTGATCTGTACAGGGGGAGTTATTCACATCCACTGAATTATAATGCTTTCATATATGGAATCTCTGGGAAGCAGCTCAGCATTCTTTTGCTTGTTCCATGGCATTCCTTCACAGAATACTGTGTTTCTTACACAACTGCTGCTGCTGCTGCTATGTGCTATGTGATTGCCCTCTACAAAAAAAATTCCTATGTGTGTATTAAAGTACTTGCTCTCTCATTAGTTGCTACAAAATGTTAAATGTCCAATAAAAACATTAATGAAATCAAAAATATTAAGCTAAAACAAGTTATATAAGAGGGAAACATGCAACTGGAAACAATTGAAGATACATTTCAGAATTAAAGGAGGCATTTTGTCCATTTTCTGGATAAGTTTAAATATGTGAAACAGGCATTTCTTTATAGTAACATAATTTTTCATGAAACAAACAAATTAAAAAATAGCATTCAGCAAAATTTGCTTTCCCCCAAAATTTGCTTTGTATCAGAAAAATGAAAGAATAAATGGGATGCTAGAAAATGTTGTTATAAATTATTCAGAGTTATAAGCAGATTGCTGAAGATGCTATCATCAATTATTAAAATTTATAGAGACTTGTCTGTCATAATTGGTGTTTTAGCTTCATTTATAAAGTAAATAAAGTGATAGCATTAATTATTTTACCAGGTTACGGGGGTGGAGGGGTGGGTGTTGCTTCAGTTCAATTGTATCCAATTCTTGGAGAGTGCCTGAACAAGTCCCTGCAATTCTTTGGGCAAATTTTTACAAAAGTAATTTGCCATTGCCTCATGTGACCTATCTAAGATCATCCAACTGGCTTCATGCCCAAAACAGGACTAGGACTTATGCTGTCTCAATTTGATGTCTTAACCCAGCAGTCCCCAATCTTTCCAGCTTCGTGGCAGTGATGGTGGTGGGGAGAGGGGATGGTTTCACGTGTGTGCCTGCTGCTTAAGCAAATGGAGCTTCATACACTCGCGTGCTTGCCTGCCGCTTGCGCAGCCTGGTATTGCGTGGCCCAGGGGTTGGGGACGCCTGCCTTAACCAATACACCAAACTGGCTCTGACTTTGTCAGTACAAGTTAGCAAAATCCTTACCCCACTTTAAATCTCTATCCACAAGTAATATTCTTGTTCCCCATTGCTGCCCCAAACTAGCTATTCATAGTTATTTCCCTAAACCTCAGTCAATGTAACTTCTCAAAGTAGAAGAATCAAAAGAAGAAATTTAAAAGCAGGTGCAAGTTTGACACGTTTTCCATATGAACAATTTAACTTTAGGGAGATGTCTAAGATTATTTCATTCAGATTATTATGAAGCCTGTCATTGCTAATACATAGAGTAGCAATGATGCTAGATGACATATATTATTATAGAGAAATGGACTTAAAACTTCATCATATCTTGTGGTATAAATGAGGAAGATAGTCTTCCTTAGATTTAATTCATCTTAAGTTTGACAAAGTTTGATTTAAAGAATTGTAAGATAGCATTCATGAATCTGAAAGGGGGACACATAAAATAAAGTCACAACTCAGACACTATCATTTCAGACTGTCAGAAATTAAATAATCAATTAAGTTACAAGAAGGTAAGATCCTGCCTGAATCCAATTCCTGAGCAGTTTGACAATGGATCCAACCAATGATCTTAGTCACAACATATAAGATGAGGTATGTATCTGGAATGTCTTCACATGGATTCTCGGATTCAGATTTAGAGCAGGGTTTTGAACTTGACCTGAGTTCAAAAAGCAAAGCAGGGTGGGATCCAATTAGCACTTGGGAAGAAGACCATCAGAACAGCTGAGAACTGAAAGCTACAGTGGAATGTGGGAAAAACATCCCAGGATAAGACAATGGTAATCATATTTGTAATACAGCCATGAACATGCATTCAGATTATTGCTACATGGACATGTGGTCAGTTGGAGTCTTTACCTGAATAGAGGACTGGGCTTTTGATCCAGTCATTTTTAATAACTTCTTGAACGTCTCCAAATTCCCTTTCTGGAGAAGATTTTTGCACAAGGCAGTGAGATTTCAAGCACAGTAAACTCTAGATGCAATAGTCCTTTTTTACCTTCTCAGTTTATCACCTTTTCTACTCACCGTTCCTTCCTTTCTCCTCTTTTTCTTTTTTTCTGTAATTCCAAAAATCTCTCTTTTTCCTTCTGCCCTTCTCTTTCTGTCTCTTTTCCAAATAAGGGAGCTACAGACAGATGTGAAATATCTCTTAAGACTTGCAAACTAAAAAATTAGGGGAAATCCCTTTAACTGTCTAACAACAATTATAATCAAACTTTCTGAAAAACAACACTGTGTAGCAACATAAAGGCACCACAAAAAGCAACTGTAATCAGGAATTCTCAGATTCACTAATCTGGAAATTCATCCTAGACACTTTGTGACTGGTGATTCAATAGGAAATGCCAAAACTGTACATGTGCTTGAGGTAGTTTCCTCATTGTTTCTTCTCATGGATCACCAAAAAGGTGTTCAGGGATGATATCTGTCATAAAGATAATTGACAGTTGTGTCCCAAATGGTTGGGTCACTGAGAGAAACACACTTGTTCCTATTTGCAACTGGATTCACACATTATTCTAACCCATCAATCATGCTTAAGTTTCCACAAGGCACTAAACCTCAATCAAGTCTTACAGACTGCATGAATATTTATGTTGTTTTCTTACTAATGGTACAGAACTGGTTTGCCATTGCTTCCCTCCAGGTTGGGCTTTTATTTTTTAATTTTCCAATCTATCTTATAGCTCTGGGATGTTTTAGTTATCTTCCATCTAACTAGGAACTTAGTTCTTTGGAGATCAGCTAGTCTACCTGATGCCAATACTGTTACTACTTTACCTTTACCAATGGAACAATGAAAGCAACATCATTTTTACTTTTAGCACTGGTCAATAATGCCTCCTACGGTGAAATACTCAGTTTTCTTCAGCATGACAGTTCAAGCAGTATTTTATCCTTTGAGAGAGAAAAGTGGGGAGAGAAAAAACCCTCCGTGTTCCTAGAAACTGTGTTGAAACATTTATATAGTGCTCTACCCAGAGAAATAATGGTATGTTTTCAAATACAAAGTAATCTCATAGTAGTCACTCCCAACAATATACAAAGAACAAAGACTTCTTTAGAGTTAAATGAATAAATTATCATTGTTACAATTCGATCAAATGAGTATCAGCTGAGTGTCAACTTTGAAAATGAGCATGGCTGTGGCCATTTTCCCTATTCATTTTTGGTTGACACATACAAAGGGGGGAGGGGGGATTGCCAGGTACTTCACTAATCAAAATGTCCTGTGGCCACCAAGGCTGCTCTCAAGACTGCTGGCTGGGCGTTTTGTGAAAAGCCTGCCAAGAAGATGTATTGGGGAATGTAGTTGCTTGCATAGCTTTAGAGGTGGGATTTCTTAGCTTTGTATTGGGGAATTGTTACATGTGTCTTCAGACTTGGTTTCACTTTTGACATGCCAATACTTTGTAACTAATAAACATGTTCTTTGAGGAATTTCCAAGCCCCAGAGTTCTGCTTTATTTGTCTCTGTCTGTCGGAACCATGACATAAACCAAGTCTCTTAAAACGTCATTTTCTTGGAGTGCTGGGCTGTGACCGCCTACCCACTCACTTTTGGGAGAGCGGTAAAGCCTCGGCGAAGACTCAAGATGGAAGAGAAAATTGAAACTGCTGCTAGCCGCAACAGGACTCAAGCTGTCGGAGCACAGGCAGGCGCTCCAGCCACCAAGGAGGTGTCACTGGCAGTGGCTCAGCCAAAGACCGGGGCGATCCAATCTGGGAAGCTGGCATCGCAGGAAGGAGCTACAGCCCTAGCAGACCTCTTCCAAACCAAGGCTGCCCCTCAGCGCAGAAGCACTCCTGTAACTGCTAGAGAGGAGCTTCTACTGCTGCCATCCCAGGGTTCTTCATCTGCAGATGGCAAGAAAGGAAAGGGGTCAATGGGAGGGGATGACTCTGGCGAGTGGAGATTTCAGTCTGCAGTCCTCAGCCACTCTCTCGAACAGCTGAAGAAGAAGTTCGGCTGACTGGAGGTGAGGGATATGATCCCTGTTACCCAGGAGGTGGGTGCTGTGGGGGGAAATGCCAAGAACTACCCATCTCTTCCCCCCCTTGCTGGAGCTCTAGCCCAACTGCAGGAGTCCGTGCTGCTTTACCCATCCCCCCACCAGCTGTGGTACCAAGCCCTGTGTCCCAGCCAGGTTTTTGCCATGACCTCAGGATGCCAGTCCCAGAGTCCAGCCAAGAGAAGTCCGGAGAATGGTTCGGCCACATCCCCAGGACCAGTAAGCTGCCCAAGCCCAGCAGTAGGTGCAGGTGGCTCCGCCAAGGTTCAAGCTGACTCCCATCAAGTGCACCTTTGATGGGAATCCCAAGAAGATGACCTTCTTTGTAAATCAGGTGTGGGCTCATTTGGATTGCTACGCTGATGCCTACCTGGATGGGACTATGATGGTGAATGCTGTGGCAGCAAATTTAGAGGGAGAAGCGGCTGACCGGGTGACCAACCTCCATGATGAAGGGGCTCCTGAATTGCATGACATTAATCTATTCATGGAGCAACTAAGGGGTCAGTCTGAAGATGAATCCCGAGTCCTACTGGCTGAGAAAGAAATCCACCGCCTGAAGCAGGTCACCCTGCAAAGGAGTATGTCTGTGAATTCAGGAAAGTTGCTAACTGGCTGGGACAGTGGCCTGAGCAGTCACTGATCAACTATTTCAAACGGGTTGGATCGTGACTTGCTCCAAGCCTGCATCATTCGAGATCTTCCCAACCTGTTGCATGAGTGGTTCTGTATGGCGGTGATGCTGGACATCGAGCTGGACTGCCCGTGAAAGTTAAGCACCACCGAACCCAAGCCACCATGCATCCAAGAAAAATGCCTCTATGGCCGACATCCCCAAGCCTCTGCAGCTGCCAATGTCTCCCAAGCACCAGCCAGCACTCCAATCAAGTGCTACCGGTGTGGTCAGATGGGTCACCGTGCTGTGGAGTGCCCAGCTCCTCATCCTCAATCCAGGAGTGCACCAGTCATGGCCACGAAACCACAAAGAGCTCCCAGAGGGGGAAGAGAGAAAACCAACTGGGCACGTCAAGGCCTGGGTATCGAAGCCTCACCTCCCACCGAAGCCAAACCCCAATCCAAGCCACATCAGATGCTGGCACTGTATGACAGTGATGAGGAAGGCAAGGAGGACCTCATGGTGAGTCAGCCCATTCCCTCTTTTGCCATTCTCACCAGCTGATAGTGCCCAAAACAGGGGCTCACATGAGTTTGAAGGTCCTAATAGACTTGGGTTGCATTTGGTGCTTAATTAACTTATCCACTGTGCTCAAAATGGGAATCCAAGCCACGTTATTGCCCCTGCCCATGACATTTGAGCAGGCCGATGGGTCCCTCATTGGAGGTGCCCCTGCCATGCACCTAACCAAACCTGTGCATTTGGAAATGGGTTGGCATTGGGAAATCATCCGTTTTGTGGTGGTTCCAAAGATGACTGAAGCAGTAATTTGGGGGCTAGCATGATTGAATAAATGGTGTCCTAACATCTTATGGGAGGAGGGAATGCGGAAATTAAGACTTGGGAACAGGACCCCTCCCACCTGACACTGAGAATAAAACAAAAACACTGGCCATCTGCGAGATGCAAAGGGAGCCCCGTGAAACCCTAAAGACTATAGCCAAAAAGCTGCTGGAGATTCAACTTGCCCCCAATGAGTACCATAATTTGGCAAAAGCATTTAGTAAGAAGAAATGTGACATCCTCCCCACACACCAGGCTATGGACTGTGCTATTGAAATTCTGCCCAGTGCCAAGCTCCCTAAACCAAGGATGTACTCTATGACACCCAAAGAGATGAAAGAACTGAGAGAGTACATTGATAAAAACTTAGCTAGGGGTTTCATTCAGCCAGCCAAATCACCTGTGGCTGCTCCTGTGCTTTTCAAAAAAAGAAAAGATGGCTCTCTTAGATTATGCATGGATTTTAAATTCCTCAACGCTGTCAGCATGGAAAATAGGTACCCTCTCCCCCTGATGAAGGGCATGTTAACCCATCTGGCTAAAGGAAAAATCTTTACCAAGCTGGATTTAAGAGAGGCTTATTGCTGGATTCGGATCAAGGAGGGGGATGAGTGGAAAACAGATTTCCATTGCCCATTGGGGAGTTTCCAATTTAAAATGATATCTTTTGGACTGCAGGGCCCCCCGCTGTGTTTATGCAATTGATAAATCAAGTGCTCCATGATCATCTATATAAGGGTTTTTTTGTTTAGCTTGATGACATCCTTGTTTACTCAGAAACCATGGATGAACACATAAAAATGTCCGTGAGGTATTGAAGAGACTGTTGAAAGCCAAACTGTATGTAAAACTGTCAAAGTGTAGATTTCACTGGACCCGCTTGGATTATCTAGGCTATTGGATTTTGAATGAAGGGATAGAAATGGACCCTGCCAAAGTTAAAGCAGTATTGGAATGGCAACCCCCCACACACCCACAAGCAGCTTCAAAGTTTTCTGGGGTTTGGCAACTTTTATCGTCAATTTATTCCCTCTTTCGCAAATATAGCCATGCCAATCACCGATTTACTCAAAACAGGCAAAGGAGGGGAGAAACTCCAACCTTGTCAGCCATTGCAATGGTCATTAGAGTGCTAGGCAGCGTTCGAAAGACTAAAGAGACTCTTTGTAGCTGAACCGGTTCTTAAACACCCTGATCCTGTACAACAATTCATAATTCAAGCTGATGCAAGCAATGTGGCCATGAGGGCCATTCTCCTACAAAAAAATCAAAGAGGGGAGTTACAACCTTGTGCTTACACTTCCCAGAAATTAATTGACACCGAGAGGAGGTGGGCTCTTTGGGAGAAAGAGGCTTTTGCAGTTTGTTAGGCTTTGCTGACATGGCGTCATTTCTTGGAAGGGGGGGATACATTTTGAGGTATGGACTGATCACAAAAATTTGAATCCTCTCAAGACCCCCTGTAAATTATCCGCCAAGCATTTTTGGTGGGCTCAGTACTTCAACTGTTTTAATTTCACTTTAAAATATTTTCCTGGAGGTAAGAACTTTTTGGCTGATGCCTTGTCTAGAATGCCCAAGTTCAAGAGCAACCGAGAGGAAGTCATTAACTCCATTATTCCTCCACCGCATGTGCTTCTCAAATAACAACCAGATCGCACACACAGAGACCACCTGCTGGTCCTGACAATCACTCACTAAAGGAATTAAAGGAGAAGTTAGAGACTGATGCCTGGTTTAAAGATAACAAATTTATATTAACCTTAAGGGGAGGGCTGGCTTGGAAGAGTTCTAAGTTATACCTCCCAGATGGCCTCAGGCTCCAGGCATTGCAATGGAGTCATGACACTAAGCAAGCAGGTCATTTTGGTTTTTTAAAGACATTGCATCTGGTGCGAAGGCAATTCTGGTGGCCAAAAATGAAGAAGGACATTGAGAGTTATGTTAAGAATTGTGCCACTTGTGCTGCCATGAAGAGGCATCCTGGAAAACCACCAGGTTTTTGCAGCAGGTGGCCAATCCCTCTCAACCTTGGGAGGAGATAGCCATGCATTTTATAGTGGAATTACCTGAGACCAAGGAGAACACTGTAATATGGACTATGATTGATCTGTTTTCCAAACAGGCATATTTCATTGCTTGCTCGAGAATTCCCTCTGCCCATAAGCTAACCAAACTATTTTTGAAGCACATATACCGACTCCATGGTGCCCCAAAGCAGATTTTTTCTGACAGAGGGGTCCAGTTTACTGCAAAATTTTGGAGGGAGTTCATTAAAATGATTGGGTCCTCCCAGTGGCTATCATCAGCTTTTCATCCAAATACTAATGGAGCTGCTGAAAAAGCTAATACGATGGTGGAACAGTACCTCAGATGCTATGTAAATTACCAGCAGTCCAATTGAGCTGATCTCCTGCCTTTCGCAGAGGTAGCGTACAACAATATGGTGCACAGTAGCACTGGACTCACCCCATTTAAAATAGTAATGGGTCGAGACTTTGTGCCCATGCCTGAGTATCCACAGGAGCCTCCTACTTCCCAGACTCTGGACCAATGGGTAACATCCTTCCAGGAGGTTTGGGTGAATGTGAAGAAGGCATTGATCAAAGCTACCAAGGTTTACAAACAGCAAGCTGACAAACGATGCTCCCCTCAGAAACCTTTTCATGTTGGACAATTAATTTATTTTTCAATGAAATATTTAAGGTTAAAATTATCCAGTTGAAAATTGGGGCCAAAATTACTTGGTCCTTTTCCTATCACTAAAATCATTAACCTGTCACAGTGGAATTGAAACTACCACGATTGTTGGGGAAAGTTCACCCTGTGTTTCATTGCAGTCTATTGAAACCTGTGTTGGAATCCTCTTTGAGACCTGTCCCAAAGAAGCCACCGGGTCCAATGGTGGTGGAGGGGGAGATACATTATGAAATAAAATGTATTCTTGATTCTAGGTTGTACAAGGGAAAGTTACAATACCTTGTTCAGTGGAAAGATTACCCCCTTTTAGAAGTTACATGGGTGAAATGTAAAATGTGAAAGCAGATAGATGGATAAAAAAGTTTTACGATAAATACCCTCACAAGCCTCGAAGGAATGCTTAATCTGCCTTTTCTTTTCCCTGCAGGAGACTCTTTCTTTCTGATGGGGAGCTGATTGTCAACTTGAAAATGAGCATGGCTGTGGCCATTTTCCCTATTCATTTTCGGTTGACACATAGAAAGGGGGAAGGGGGAATTGCCAGGTGCTTCGCTAGTCAAAATAATCTTTTGTCCCATAGGAACCAAGGCTGCTCTCCAGACTGCTGGCTGGGCATTTCGTGAAAAGCCCACCAAAAAGATGTATTGGGGAACGTAGTTTCTTGCATAGCTTTAGAGGTGGGATTTCTTAACTTTGTATTAGGGAATTGTTACATGTGTCTTTAGACTTGGTTTCACTTTTGATGTGCCGATACTTTGTAATTAATAAACATGTTCTTTGAGGAATTTCCAAGCCTTGGAGTTCTGCTTTATTTGTCTCTGTCTGTCGGAACCATGACACTGAGTATGAGTGTTGTCAGACAATTTAGACATCTCAGTCAAATAAGTTACCTTGGTTAGCAAGAGCAACAAAATACTTTGCACTATTTTGAACTAACACATTCTGCCATTAAGCATGCACAAAGAGAAATTGTGAGAGACTAAATGATAATGAAATACAGGAAACTTTATAAAGCTTAGTAAGACCACATCTGGAATACTGCATCCAGTTTTGGTCATTACATTATAAAAAAAAGATGTTGAGACTTTGGAAAGAGTGCAAAGAAGAGCAACTAAGATGATTAAGGGCCTAGAGACTAAAACATATGAAGAACGGTTGGAGGAATTGGGTGTGGTTAGTCTAAAGAAAAAAAAGACTAGGGATGACATGATAGCAGTGTTTCAATATTTGAGAGGCTGCCACAAAGAAGAGGGGGGAGGGTCAACCTATTTTCCAAAGCACCAGAAGGCAAGACAAGAAAGAGTGGATGGAAACTATTCAAGGAGAGAAGCAACTTAGAACTAAGAAGAAATTTCCTAATAATGAGAACAATTAACCAGTGGAATGGCTTGCCTTCAGAAATTTTGGGTGCTTCGTCCCTGAAGGCTTTTAAGAAGAGATTGGACAGTCACTTGTTTGAAATGGTATGGGGTCTCCTGCTTAAGCAGGGGGTTGTACTAGAAGACCTCCAAGGTCCCCCACCAAATCTATTATTTTGTATTCTGCATTTCTGACAATTAAACAAAAATCTGCCTGTATTTCTTTTCTCCATCTTAGCAGCCCAGTTTAGAAGGAAGAACAAACATTCCTGTTAAACCACTGGGAATCTGACATTCTTGATGGTTAACTGTTATGCTCAATGGATCAATTTATTTCTGATCACGCACACCCCTGAAATATAATATAGACAATTAGTATATGGAAATGTCATAGGTTTGTGGCAGTGCTTTATTATTCTACGAGTTGAAAGCTTTTAATTGCATTCTCCCCATATTTTGATCTGGGCCTAATGGGAGAATGATTCAAAGGCAGGATTCACATAGCATAGTAAAACCAGAACAGACCACAATCTGGCTTACCTTGCTATAGAATCCATACCACTGTGATTTGGTTTTGACTTAGTGCAGGGAAGAGTAATTTATAGCCAAAAGGCTTGAATTGTCTTTTTGGATACCTCTTTGATCATAATGAAACAGAACTAATGACCCATTTTCCTGATGGGTGAACAGATGAAAATTAGAGGGTAAATGAATCTATTTCCAAACTGAGTATCACCCACGGGTATGATGTGGTCCCATCTACTTTGCAGGCCGTGGCCTCCTACCAAAATGTTATGTGCAATCCTTTGGTCACCAAAAGCTTGCCCATACTTAGTGCATTTCATTTTTCTTTAGGTAGTAAGTTACAAATTACTTATGGGGGGAGTGAGAACAGATACTTTTTAAGCCCTCTCCCCCAAAAGAGAAGATTTCTACTAATTAGGCTGAATGCTAATTAGTGCCAATTAGAGCCAACTTTAGCCTGGCTAACTAGGAAGTTCTGAACCTTCCCACCAAAGACCTTGCTTTGGGATGGCTCTAGAAAAATCAAATGAAAAGAGCTTGGCTCTTCATGCAGGTTCCTATTTAACTCTACTTGCTCTTCTTTTCTGCTTAAATACTACCATAGTATTTACTAGATTAATACTATGTTTCCCAATCAAGTAAAATCTCTTGTTATTGTTGGATCTTGCCAATAAAGAAGAACAAAGCAAACTTCTCTGCTAGAATGACAAATGCATGAACTAGTTCCCCCAACTTCTGCCGTTATATATATATCTATATAAATAAAAATGTAAATGTCCGTTTGTTCAAAATCTTAAATCTCTGAAAGTTCTTCACCAATTGCTTTGAAAGTTTCACACAACGTTGCATTCGAATACGCGCATGTTTTTATATACCTATATTATATAGATGTCACACCTGTGACAGGTAAAAACATGCTTTTTTTTGAAAAACAGTGCCATTTGTTGGACGTAAAAGCAACACACGCTTTTACCAGACTGAGTCACAGCAACGTGTGGCTGGGTACAGCTAGTATATATATAAAGCCTTAGGGGGTAAAAATAGATGATTCCCATCTTTTCATACTTCTCAACATGAAATCAGTTTACCAGATGTTTTAATGGGCACTGTTGTGTTATCTCCCAAAAGAGAAAGTTGTTATGAAGTAAATGAAGTAAACCATCACTCAATCCAATGAATGAACTTAACTTTAAGTAAAATATACTTATTCAAAAAGGTCTGAAAAAAATAAAATATCTAAACTAGCATAACAGTAATGAAATGCTGGTACTCCAAAACAGTAAGCAAGAAAACGGTAGGATATAACTTTGTTCCTTTTTCAGGCTGAAATTATTAAGAAGGTGATTTTTTTAGTAACCACTTGCACTGGATGACATAATATGGACCAGCATTTCTCAACTGGGGTTCCATCAGATGTCACAAGGGGTTCTGTGCTTGCATTATTGGAACCAGGTGTCAGCTGTTGGTCTGCTGCCTCACTGGGGATTGTACAAGAAATCATAACTCTCTCAACACACAGTATTTTTTTCAACCTCATAAGCCACACAGTGCTAGCTGAAGATATAACTACTTTTATGCAGGTTCCCTGAGTCATCAAAGTTATTTCAAGGGTTCCTCCAGGATTAAAAGGTTGAGAAACTGACTTTTAGTGATCATGCAAATCAGATTCATCTATGTTGTACCACAGTTTTGTGTGCTACTAGAAAATCAGCATCATTGGTACATTCCAGAAGTCAGATCTGAAATAACAGCCCTAATTAGCAGTGCCTATACTTGCCTTAAAGAAAGGATCACAGCAACTCTTTCTTTTATATACTTGGTCTTGGAGTGAGAAGCCCATATTTCTCTTACAGAGTATTTTCCTCAGTGAAAAATGTCTTAGCACTGAAGTAGTACTACACTGGACGTTACGCAAAATGGAGAAAAAGATTCACTGAATGTATTGTTGTTTTGCTTATTACAATAAACAATTTAGTCATTATTTTCAAGGTTTATAGTTAAGAGAATAATATTATTGCAACTGAAATTCAGTTTTTTCTGTTAGGCAATACACTTCCTCTGACTAGAGCATTTAATATATCTTGAATTTCAAACTCCCATAGTCCCCAGCTATCAAAACAGTTTAAGCATTTCATGAAAGGCTACTACTTTGAGACTACAATCCTATACTCACCTATAATTAAAACTAATTAAATTTAATTAGATTTACTTCTAATTAGGCATGTGTAAGCTTGTGCTACAGATCAAAGTGTATAAAGCTAAGTGCCAATTCTCTTGGCACAGTTCTTTTGCCTCTAAAATCTGCATGACAGACAAAGATTCCACTAAATGTCCTGGGTGCAGAAGTTACCTTTCAAGTGGCAATTCACCTTCTTCTTTTGAGAGGAATATTTCTATTTGAACACTATGGAACAGGGCACATCTTTGTTTCTCTTTACCTCAAGCAATGTGAAAAAAAGACTAATCATTACATTATTTAAACAAAGCACAACCAAGCACAAGTATTCTGACCAAGGATGTCTGGCTGAAGCTTTGTTAAAACAACCACAACCAGGAAATTTAAGAATTTTAAAAAGCAGATGGCATACGTCTTTGGCCTTCACAGAGGTCCTGAGAAGAAGGTTGAACTGGAGGGAAATGGCTAGTTCAATGAAGATGATAATCCTGATTAATAATAGTGTTATTTTATTAGGTATTAAATAGATTTGTGTTATGGATTTTGACCAGGAACCCCAATGCAGTTTTCCTATACCTGGGCTGGTTATCAAGTCCCAGCTGGCCAATTCTACCATGCAGTTTTGTTATTAAAATAAACAACAGAACTCTTGTTTCCTTTAAAAATGTTCAATATTTATTACATGGAATAACAATTACAAATGCAGTCTTGAATGTTTCTAAAAAGGCTTTAATATAAACATAATAGAATATAATGTGAGGAATCTCCAAAACAAATTTCTTGCTTTGCATACAATGATATGCCTACTTTTATATCATCAAGTTGTAGAACAGTCTGTTCTTGCTTTAAAATGATATGCTAGATAAATATTTGATGCTTGAGTATAATACACCTTTCCTTCCTCTGTGCCGAATGCATCAATCTAAACTTTTATCGTGTTGAGGCTAGTCTTTGAATACTTCATTCTATAAATAGAGAGAGAACATAGTTGCTAGGCATGAAACAAACACCACGTTGCACACATTTGAACTCTAGAAGGATATTTGTTTCCTCAGTTATTTGTTGAGCTAGTACAATAGCACAAAATATGTCCCCTTTTTTTCCTTTAGAAAACACCCAACTGGTTTGATATGTTTTATATCTTCAAAAAAGGGAAAAAAATGGACCCAGGAAATTACAGACCTATCAGCCTGACCTCAATACCAGGGAAGATTCTGGAAAAGATAATCAAACAACGAATCAGCGAACACCTAGAGGCAAACAAAGTCATTACTAAAAGCCAACATGGGTTTGTCAAAAACAGATCATGCCAGACAAATGTTATTGCATTCTTTGACCAAGTGACAAAATTAGTGGATCAGAGGAATGCTGTGGATATAATTTACTTGGACTTCAGTAAGGCATTTGATAAAGTAGATCACAACCTACTACTTGATAAGATAGAAAAATGTGGGTTAGACAGCATCAACACCAGATGGATCCGTAGCTGGCTGACTGGCCGTACTCAGCGTGTGGTCCTCAATGGAACCGCATCTACATGGAAGGAAGTGTGTATTGGGGTGCCCCAGGGCTCTGTTCTGGGCCCAGTGCTCTTCAACATCTTCATCAACGATTTGGACGAGGGGATAGATGGGGAAATCATCAAATTTGCAGACACCAAGCTGGCAGGAATAGCCAACACTCCAGAAGACAGGCTTAAGATACAGAAGGATCTGGACAGACTTGAACACTGGGCACTATCTAACAAAATGAAATTAAATGATGAAAAAAGTAAGGTTCTACATTTAGGCAAGAAAACCCAAATGTACAGGTATAGTATACGGGGTACAATGCTCAATAGTAGTAACTGTGAGAGGGACCTCAGAGTCCTAGTGGACAATCACCTAAATATGAGTCAGCAGTGTGCTGCAGCTGCCAAAAAGGCCAACACAGTGCTAGGCTGCATTAACAGAGGGATAGTTTAATGAAGAAAAGGACGAGGGGGGACATGATAGCAGTGTTCCAATATCTCAGGGGCTGCCACAAAGAAGAGGGAGTCAAGCTATTCTCCAAGGCGCCTGAGGGCAGGACAAGAAGCAACGGATGGAAACTAATCAAGGAGAGAAGCAACCTAGAACTAAGGAGAAACTTCCTGACAGTTAGAACAATTAACTAGTGGAACAATCTGCCTCCAGAAGCGGTGAATGCTTCAACACTGGAAGTTTTTAAGAAGAGACTGGACAGCCATTGGTCCGAAATGGTATAGGGTTTCCTGCCTGAGCAGGGGGTTGGACTAGATGACCTCCAAGGTCCCTTCCAACTTTATTATTATTATTATTATTATTATTATTATTATTATTATTATTATTATTATTATTATTGTTGTTGTTGTTGTTGTTGTTGTTGTTTTTGTTATTGTTTTTGTTTTTGTTATTGTTATTTTTATTTTTATTGTTATTGTTATTTTTATTGTTATTTTTATTGTTGTTGTTGTTGTTGTTGTTGTTGTTATTATTATTATTATTATTATTATTATTATTATTATTATTATTATTATTATATTGCACTTGCTTTGACCCCATGGAACTCTCTATCACCAGAGCTGAGAACTGCTCTCCCCACCCTTTTGGCCTTCCAAGAAGGGTATTAAAACTTGATTTTGCTGATTGGCTTGGGGCTCTGGAGGTGGGATGATGGGTAAGAAAACTTATTTGTCTCTTGGTTCCTGGTTTATTGCATTTTTAAAAAATTTAAAAAATTGCATATTTTTAAATTTTTAACTGCTTTTCTATTTATCTTTTCATGATTGGTAAGCCGCTCAGAGTCATCTTACGAGTGGCATATCAATTTAATAATTAAATAAATATCATAAGTCATGCTTGGAAAAATCATGTCACAACTACTGACCTTCAGATGTATCCATTATGAACTTCAGGCAGGGAGGAGAAATAATTTTCTAATTTCTGGACAGCCAGGAAGAAGGATTAGTGGGCCATTTTATAATAGTAAAAAGCCCAAATCACTCCAGAAACTGGAGATGCTATCCTAATCTGTATCATTTTATTTCCTCTGAAATAAATCTGTTATTTATATATTAACCCAATTTGGAGAGCTCCTGCTGGAGGACTTTACCACTTGCTAGTGATTTACCTTTATGGTGGTTGTTTGCAAATGTAATGTAGTGATCTCTCTATTCATCTGATGCCATATCAATCCTAAAATAATCCTAATCCTAGCAAGGCTTAAAGATTCCCAACAGGGAGCCCCTCTCCCCAAACTGTGTTAAGATCAGCGCAGAAATGTAATGGGTTTGTGGCATTGCACTGCTAGAATGTGCAATATACTCCTCTCTGAATTTGAGAAAAGTTTCCATCAAATCTCCTTTGCTCCTGGTGATACAAGAAAAACAGCTATATTGTTTTCTTGGCAACAAAATGGAAGTAGTTTACTTTTGCCTTCTTAGCTTCCCAGTCTAGTTTACAGCAGTGGTATTTTTTTTAATTAGCACAGAAAGCCAGTCTGCACTGTGAATGTTTACTGATTAAGTCAACAGCTGCATTCCTGCATAAAATTAAACCAGGATTATTTAAACAATGGCTTGGTGAACAAGTCAGAGGAGTGTAGTTCACATATCACGCTAAGCCAAAACAAATGTGGTCACACAATAACAAATAAATTACATTTTAGTTCAAGATTAGACATCCTGACCAATAACTGAATCTAGATTAGTCAAGATTTAGTTACTGAAATGAACTGAACTAACATATCCTATTTATTTCAATATATTTACCAGAAATATAAATAAGTCTGGATCTATTTCATTGTTTTCAGCTGAGCATTCTACCTTACTAAATAATTGGGCACAAGATTTCAATCTAGCTGCAGTTTTTATGATGATTAAATAAAGGAAGTGTGACTTTGTAAAGCTTAAAATAAGAGGAGTGAATCAGGATTCAAGCCATTCATGTGGCTTCTATCTGTGTTGTACAACACATCACCCAAATTATAAAAACATAAAGCTGGCCCAGATCCGGCCAATGCCCTACCTACTTTATTATTGTCGTCTCATAAATGGCCAAACAGACATACTTGAAAAACTCACAACATGGATGTATTGTATATAATTCTGAGGTAAGAAAACAATCATAAAGGCTAATAATCATTAATTCTTCCATGATATTGTCCATTTAAAGCGTTTAAATTGGCAGTCATTACCAGACTTAATGACATCATCTGCTACAGTTGAACGATATAGAAACAAGTATTTTTTTTAATACGGTTCCACCCTAAGGATGTATAGCATCACTCAGATGTTGTTGCAGCAATAGAAAGTCTGTCTTCCTTAATGACATGTCATCATACTTTATTAGACTGCCCCAATTGTGAGATTCTGGAAGTAGAAAAGAACATATCAGCACATTAAAACATATTAACACATGAGTCCATGATTAATGACTTTAGTCAATTAATTAAGGCCAAAAATATTGTAAAATGTTTGAGAAATCCTTCGATTTATGTGTTACACTATAATGTCTCCTCTGCTCCAGATGTTGTAATATTCTGTCATAGAAGCGCTCTGTTCTTCTAGTCATGTTTTACACCTTTTCCACCACTATAATCTTTTTCAAGCAGGATGATCAAAAATTATATACTGAAATCGTATTATAGATTTATAATAAATCTAAGATTTATAATTGGCTTTCCCCCTCAATTTCTTTCCTACTGAAGCTTTACATGGATTTTGCTTTTTTATTCAGCAATTCCACACTGTATTGACATGTTTAATGAACTGTTTACCAATAAATAAATTGATGGAATCAGTGACCAGTCATTGCAGGGTGCAAAGATGTCTGACTGCCTTCACAGTGTTTATTGCTTTTATACAGGTATTCCAAGTAGCATAAGGTAACATGGCATCAGCATAGCAACATTTTTATTGGTGAAACCCCTTGCCAATCCTTAAAAATATACCAGCTAGGAGGCCCCAGCCAGGGAGCAGTTTTCTGCAACATCCTATTGGTGTAAGCTAGCTGATATAATGTGAGCCAGGTGAGGTCATGTACCAGCCTGGGGTATTTCCCTACATCACCATGGTGATATGAACGGGGTGAGGTCATCCATTTGATCAGGCAGTTTGCTGCTCATGAACTTTACATGACCTCTATCCCTTCATACATCCTCTGGATCAATGTTTTTCAAACTTTTCAAACTTAAGATGTGTGGATAACTTCTAGCACAATCCTGTTTTGACCAATCATGTTACATGCATTTTTGAGATGATGTTTACTTTGACATTACAGTAATACCAGTTACAATATTTTGCTAAAAAGATCCAATATGTGATAAAGAATACAAATGCATTGTATTTAGGCAATTTAGGAAAGAAAGCAAAACAAAAAGAACCCCAAAACAAACAACCCCACCAATGCTTCTAGTTTATTGTTGTTAATAATACAGAAATAATATAAATATTAATAGAGTAGAAAGCTATAATCAGTCTCCTAAAGAGGGGTCTTCAAACTTCACCCTTTTATGACTTGTGGACTTCAACTCCCAGTATTCCTCATCCAGGAAAACTTCCTTCTGCAGCCTGAATAATCAGAAATGTTTTTTCCATCCCAGGAGAAAGTAGCAGTTCTTTCCTTAGGTTTACTATCAGTTAAACAAAGTTTTATTTCTTGAACAACTTTTGTAGCACTTTCTCTGCATCTGATAAGATCTAATTTGCACCTCAGCATATTACTGTCATCTAAGGCCTTGTTTTCCACTTTTGCTGTTATCGCATGTCCAGTCCATGAGCATTAAGTCATTATTAGGTGCACCTATTTCAAGGTAAGACTTTTCCTCTTCATCTAGTACTATCCTGCTACAGCTTTAAGTTGTGTAAATGTGTAGTGCTTTGTCATCTTTGAGGTGAGATTAGATGACCTGTTGCGGCAGTGATTAGAGAGTTGGAGTACTGTGAGGCAAATTCCCCTCTAATCACTTGCCAGCTTTAACTGCAGTATTTTCTTCCCAGTACAGGATCTCTCTGGGCTGGAGGAAAGTAACTGGCCCAAAGTCATCCAGTCAGTCTTCGTTTCTAAGGCAGGACTGAAACTGCCTCAGTCTACTGGTTTCTAGCCTTGTGCCAAAGCAGAAGACTGAGTTCTACTCTCGCTTTAGGCATGAAAGCCAGCAGGGTGACCTTGGGCTGGTCACTTTTTCTCAGTCCAACTCACCTCGCAGGGTTGTTGTTGTGGGGAAAATAAGAGCAGGAAGGAGTATTAGGTATCTTCACCACCTTGAGTTATTTATAAAAATAATAAAGGAAGAATATAAAGAAATATGTTTTTTTCTTATAGTAGTATTCTAAAATGCATTTTTACTGTTAGATGCAGCAATCACCCTTTTTTCTTATGGCAGCTTTCAGAAAATGAGTTTTTGAAATGGTTATTCTAACTTATTTGACAGATTCCCTATACTTGTCAGTTTCAGCCACTTTCCTCTTCCCGAAGTAAGAACTGGCTTGCCAGTTACAGTAATTCCAGTTTTCACACTCTACGGAACTGAGTACAACTCAGTGTCATGGCAAATTCAGCCTCACACCTCTCTGGAGTAATTTTTGCCTTTTCATTTTCTCTTTGCTTTCTTTTTTTCATATGCTTTTAAATTGGAGGATGCCCAGCTGGTATGTAAGAAGAGGGACAAATAAACTAGCCTAGAGAAACTCAGATAAGAGCCCTGAAATCAAACCTACCACGTTTGTGCTGCACTGCTCCATCAGCAGGTGCTTGCTCATCGGCTGTTGACATGGTAAAAGGGAAAGTCAATAAAGCCAGAAGGGAAAGCAAAACACTTTGCTTATAATAGTTGGTACACTCAGAAATCAGGACAGTGCTATTCTGCAGTGACTTGGAACAGATGCAAGACCAGCAGGTTTTGAAACAGAGACAGCAAATTTCATGCCAGCATTATTTTATGCCAGCTAAAGTTTAGGTGGTTAGCCTTTACCTAATAATAGGGGCAAGCCCTAAGATTAACATAGGCAAGGTTCAAATGCAAACCTTTATTTTTCCTCCTTAGCTTCCTTATCCCTTTTACCATCTTGCCTGGTGAAAAGTTAATGAAATGCAAAAGCTAGCACACTCTTTGTGTAAACCTAGCATTACAATGTTATTGAAATACAGATTTTGGAATTTTTTTTCCTTGTGAGAAGATTCTAGCGTTTTTAATGGGGCTAAGCTATATTTTGTACTGCCATTTCTACTGTACAATAATTAACTGCCAGGCTGGCAAGATAATCTATTTCTGTGTAATTTCCCATGGTTTCTGTAATTATTTAGAGTCACCTTTTCTCTCCAGGGTTGTTACTTATGGAGCAGAACATCGACATAGTTTAATATGAGTAATTTCTTAGCAAGTAAGTTATACTCATTAGATAAAGTTGCTCCTACAGAAAAAAGGCAGCTTGGGAAATAATTATGAAACACGCAGGTAGGATAGTTAATTTATATAAATATAGTATAAATATTAATAACAGCATTTCTAGGTAGTTCCATTTTTTGTTCTTGGTAATAGCAAGAAAACCAGTGGCACCTTGCTGAAACCAGAATTGCTCTAATTATTAGATCTATGGAAAATCTACTTGTAGCTTCCCACTTTTGTGAACTAAGGATCCTTAAGGACAAGGGACACTATTTTAAGAAGCACCTGTGGGGAACAGATTGTCCTTCTCCCTACCAAAGACTGATCTGTTCCAGACATTGTAGTTCACCTTATCCATCTTTTATGTCAATGATTTGGATCATTTCCTCACAATCTTCATCACAAGCTTGCAGGATAAGCTAGGCTGAGAAATTGGGACTGACTCAAAATCCCTTGGTGAGGTGGGGCTGAGCAAACCAGATAGTCATTAATTGATCTTAGTCTTCAATGGAGGACTCCCCCCTCCAGCAGTGTTGCAAATCTATTGAACGTTCAGGAATTGTTTATAAAAAGCACCCCTTCACTACTCCTGTTGAACATTTTCTTCAATTCCAGCCAGTTTCCTGGAGCCCTTGTAATAACAGTGTCTTTAAACAATTTCCCCCATCATTTGCAGCCAAAGGACAAGGACTTCTAAGGCCTGCGTGGGAAGCTATCCTTTGTGATTACTTCTGATTATTGCAGTGAATGTCCTTGCATGGCCATCCTGACTCTAGAGCCACAGACTCTTTTTCCCAAGTAAAGCAGGTGGCTAAAACAAGAAGAGACCTGGGTGTTAATTTGTTTCCTGGACTAAACTATACAGAAAAACAAAACAAAACAAAATATTGCTCAATTTTCTTTTATAATTCTTTTACAATCGAAGCAGAGTTCAGGAAACCGGTGCATAGTTAAAGAGTTTACTCTTTAGGAGGAAAAACATTATATAAATTGCAGTGAGATGCCCGGGATTAAGCCCCGCAGCGATAAAGGCAAACTGCAAGAGTCGCGCTTAAATCTCCGCAACTCTATCCTTTGGAACGAGGTTCCGCCCGCCCCTGCCAGCTGGCCCTGCCTTAGCAACCTTGCCGTCTCCAGGATCAACGAAAATGGGGCGGCTGCTTTAAGCAGGACGAATAGCAGCGCCCTGGAATTCGCCGCGTTTGCTCGTCACAATGGGATAGAAGCGGCCTGATAGCCCGAACCAGGTGAGGCGGGGCCCCAGTGGAGAGCCGCGCAAGGGCGCTTAGCAGCCTCTTATTGCCTTGCACGGAGGATTCCCAGAATGGGTGGAAAGCTGACGACCTGGCTGGCCGGTTAATTCCACCATCCGTTTCCAGTTAATGCATCCCAGGGACTGAGTTCCCCTCCTTTTATGACCAAGGGGCTTCGGGGTACGAATGTCAAGCAACATCTTGATATAGATAGCAAAAATTAATGCGAACATCCGCTTTTCTTAATTAGTTTTCCTAGGGTCCGCACGTTTTGATTGTATGATCCTTTGATTTGTGGAGAAAATGCAAACATTCTGCACTGGAAGTTACGGCAATCCAAGAAATGTAGCTAAGGACTTTTAGAGGTAAGAAAATGAATAGTTCCGCCCGTTCTCCATTACTTTCTAGCCGATCCACGCAGCAGGCAACAAAGAGCAGGCATACCAAACCATGCCTCGCAGGCATTCTTTCCTCCTGTCCGGTTTCTGAAATGGCTGTAGGTAAACAAGACAATTTCTGCAAAACATATTTTTTTCTCAGCCTAATTCTACAGGTACCGAACCTTTGCTTCTTTGTATCTTTGGGTCTTTGTATCCAAATTTGTATCCAAATTTGAAACTTTTGCTAGGCTTTAATCCGCACGTTAATTTGCATAGACTTTCTTCTGAAAGGTATTGCAATTCTGTCAGGATTTTAATGTGCTGATGATAGCAACAACAGCCTTTGGATCAGACATCTGAGAATCTTCCCTGGCTGTCTATCTGTCTATCTAGTGAGTCATTTATTTATAACATTGATTGGCTGCCCATCTTACTATACTGCCCATCTAACTCTGGGTGGCTTGCAGTCATTAAAAAATCTACTTTAAAACATAAATAAATTCAACCCCAAAACTAAAATCTAAGGACACGTGGAGAGAGTGGGGCAGAATGGAGGGGAGATGGGATCTGTTGTTACTTGATCAACCACCTCCACTGTGCTGTTCCGCCATTGGGGTCACAGGCCAACTGACAGAGCCAGGTCTTTAGGCCCTTAAGAAAGGATCAGAGGGTTAGAGCCAACCTCACATGGGGGGTGGGCAAGATGCTCCAGAAAGCAGGAGCAACCGTTGTGTGAAAAACAGTTATAAGTCACTTTTTTCAGTGCCTTTGTAACTTTGAACAGTCACTAAATGAACTATTGTAAATCGAGGACTAGCTGTAGTCATAATTGCATGTTTTAAGCATACTGATTTTGACATATTGCATTAAGCCATGATTTGTTTAACATGGTTCATGAACTAACCACACTGGCTGGATTCCCAGAAAATTATTAAATGCCATATATTTTAACAGATGTGGGTTGTATATAAGAGCAATGGGAAAACTCAGTTCCTTAGAATCCTGGAATATCAGGATTCTAAATTATACTGAGATCATCCATGGATAAGGAGGGGCTCTTCACTGCAGACAGTCATGCTCTGCTCAATATTTACATGGATCTGAATGCTACATTATTTTCACAATCTTTTCAGGATTTGAAACACTCTTTCTTCTCTTATAATATAAAACTCTGTGGTTGTAGAACAGTTTTTTTCCCGAAGAGCTCAGAAAAAGTATAGGTAAATAGAAGAAGAACATTATATTGAAAGGATCTAAAAGAAAAGAAGAAAGTGATTAGAAATTATAAAATGAAATTTGACTGCATGGGCTTCACTTTACAACTGCAGTAGAAATGCCATAAATGCTATTGTAAGTTGTCATGGTAACAGGAGCTCCTCACTTAACAATCACTTAGTGATGAGGTTCCAGTCCCAAATATGTTTATTAAATGAGGAGTAGAGGCGTAGCGTGGGGGGTGCAGGGGGGGCCGGCCGCACCGGGCGCAACATCTGGGGGGGAGCGCTCGCACTTGCAGCTCTCTGCCCCTGCCTGTGCGAATCCGATCCGAGCCGCCGGGTCGCCACCCACTGTGGAGGGGGGGGCACAAATTACTTGCCTTGCCCCGGGTGCTGACAACCCACGCTACGCCACTGATGAGGAGTAACTGTATTACTATTAGTTTATTTCTGTTTTTTATATATATAACTCAAGGCAGTGAACAAACCTAATACTCCAGCGTCCTATTTTCAACAACCCTGTAAAGTGGATTGTGCTGAGTGAAAGTGACAGGCGTAAAGTCATCCAGCCTGCTTTCATGCTTAAGATAGGCCTAAACTCACACTCTCCAGAAGTAATATATATATCAATATACAGCCAAATCTGTTTTAATTCATTGCTTAAATCTGTTTCTTAGTACAAGTTTTCCTCAATTTATGACCATTTGTTTAATGACTGTTCAAAGTTATGATGGTGTTAAAATGACTTATAACTGGTCCTCTTACTTGTGCAAATTGTTGTTTGTACAGCATTGCTTATGACTTAGCATGTTGTATGATTATTATTTGTTCTGTATGTTCACATGCAACAATAAGCTAGCTAGCATTCACTATTGATAAGAGATTAGTTCTTGGAATACTGCATAGCAGGCTAGCATTGCTGGTAGCAGTTTGTATATTCCTCATTTCTCTGCTGGCAACTCAGCCCCACATTGTGACAGTGGCTTGTTAACCCAGCTCTTCTTGGGGTTTTGCCAGGAAGCAAATTATTTGGTGTTACAGCCAAAGAGTAAATGTTTGCACATGCCCTTTATTGTACACATACTGTATATTGAGTTTTTTTGTGTATTATCTAGTCAGGGGTAGGCAACCTTGGCTGCCTACCCCTGAACTAATCAATCCATCAACAGCTGTATTTTAAAAGGTTGTCAAGATGACTGTTGCTGATAGTGTTGACCATTGCACTGTTGTGATTTGGATTTATGACAGATGACGTATAATTGAAAAAGTAGGATCAAAATAAAAAGGTTGGCAGAGTGATTTAGGGATTAAAAGTAAGAAATAGAAAGCCAACCAGAGTTTCTGAATTTCAATCATTTTTCAACAAAATGAATTTTCCCACTTAGGCTAGTAAAATGCTCAGTTTAGATATGGCACTGAAAACAAATTCTAGGTTTGGAATGATCTTGGATATAATATTGAAAACAATATTATTTTATATCTGAGATTGGATTTCTGGTGAAGCCGTAATCCAGGGCTGAATTCTGCCAATTCTGATATGGAGCCGATAAGAGCAATAAGCAAGTAGAGGCTAATCAAGTTTTCTGAGTAAGGCACCTTAATCCTTGCCTGCAGCCCTGCCTTCTGTTTTCCTGTGGTTGGATTTTCAAAATATGCATCCTAAAATATGGTTTACTAGTAAGTGTTATGTAAATTCAGGGCCTTGGATTTAGCAAACTATGGCTCAGTCAACCACAATCATTAAATGGTTAGGAAATGATTTAATTTACAAGGGGCTAGAAATTTGTTTGAATACAGATGTCTGAAGGTTGAATCGGAAAGAAGTCTGCAGTGGGTGCCTTTTGGATCTGATAAATTATCTGAACTAACCAATTCCTTTATTGGTTTAGTTCATTTTGTTGATATCATTTCTAAAAGTTTTTTTACAACCTTATTATATTTCAGAAATGTGTAAAATACAAAGAACAAGAAAAAAGGTTAAAATGGAAAAAAGCAAAATTAGGGAGTGCAGACAAAAAGGGAAAAGAAGGTATAATCTGTTAAAGGAAAACAGTATTCGTGTAGCTAATGGGTTAGAGAATAAGAATGATGATCTTGACGGAAATATGTGAACTCTGTTATCAAAGCAATAACATCAAAGGAAAAAACATATCTCACATTCACAGCAATAGAAAATATGTAGAAAAGCTCAGGGCAATTCATATGAGTATAAAAAGGAGAAAGACATACCACACAATCAAACTAGCAAGATTTTGTTATAACCAAACTTAGTAAAAGTATTTTTAGCCTTTCTGTAAAATTGTCTCGTGGGTTGGTCTAGCTGGTAGGTCTGACAATGGGGCTCTTCCTTGCAGACTTTTTCCGAACTTTTTGTTCTGTTAATTTTTTACCAAAAGTCACTAATCTAATGAAAAATTTATTTAATTTTGTGGAATTTATCCTGGCAGTTGACAAATTTAATTTCTTATATCAATATATCTGCAATTGGAAATTTGGGCATCAAACCAATACAGATTGATCATGAATAATTGTTGGATGACTTTATCACAGAAGTTCTGCCCAAAGGGCATGGCTATCAGACATGCAATCTATATCAATTGACCTCCGACCCTGTCAACACAGTCTTGAAATAGGAACAAGTTTATAGTGTAATTTTAATGGTATATAGTGCTACCATGGTTTATGTTCAGGATCCATTCTTAATGATTAGATGAAATAAATTTAAAGACAAATCTGTAATAATATGAAGAGGTCTCTGTGAAATTGTTATGATTTCAAATCCTAATTCATTCTCCCAGAGTTTTAAAAGATGTTGGAAAGAACTTGTGTTTTATTATAAGGGTTTTATGTAATCTCAACCAGATTCCTTTTCAGGTAATACTTCTTCCGTGCAAGCAACAATGATATCATGTGATCAAAATTAAGATGCATGGCAACTGACTCATATTTATGACGGTTGCAGTGTCCTGAATCATGTGATCTCCTTTTACGACCTTCTGACAAGCAAAGTCAATGGGGAATCCAGATTCACTTAACAACCATGATACTAATTTAACAAGTACAGTGATTCACTTAACAACTGTGGCAAGAAAGATCATAAAATGGGGCAAAATTCACTTAATGAATGTCTCACTTAGCAACAGAAATTTGAGGCTCAATTGTGGTCTACCTGTACTAGCTTATATTAACTATTCATTACCTTATTAGGGCAGAATGTGCGCTTGGCATGCAAAAGGCTAACTTCCTGTATGCAAATTTGGAACTTGAGATGCTTAATATCACTACCATCTGCAATGAACTACCAGGATCTAACCTGGTCAGTGATCAGAGCTAGAATTGTATGTGTTGTATATTATGTGTTTTTAAAGCCTCACCCTAAATATTTACTGCCTTTGTGGGTAGTATGAGATTTTGTTATTTATTTATACCTTTCAAACCTACAAACTATATAAGAAATTACCTATCTGACTGATTTGATCATTCCTTTCAAGCATATATATAGCTAGATAAGCCTTTCCTAACCTAGTGCTTTCCAGGTGTGATGGATTTCAATTCCTATGATTCTCAACAGGAAATACTGATTAAGATACCTATGCTAACTGTAGGAGATAAAGCTTTGCTGGATTTGATAGAGTGGGCATGCTCCTAGCCCCATTCTTTGAAGATTATCAGCTGATGGGAACTAGGAAGTGTGCCTTTTCTGCGGCAGGCCTTGGCCTGCAAACAATGTTTCCCCGTGGAGACAGGTTTTTCCGCGGACTGGAGGGGGCATGGTTTTGTGTGCTGCCTACATTTTGTGGATGGGACTTTGCTTGTTTGTGTGGCAGCCCAGTACTGGTCCACGGTTTGGTGGATGGGGACCCCTGCTATAGGAAGCCAAAACTGTTTAGCCTCCACAAGAAATGGAGCCTTCATACCTAATTCTACCACCTGCAAATAGGTCCAAAAAGGCAGGCAATGTGATTAACACAGAACAGATATAATTTAAGTGTTTACCTTCTACTTAAATAATCTTGTGGCATTTTAAAGACTATTAAAAATTCATTACAGCATAAGCTTTTATGGTCTGCAAAAGCAGATTATAATTTGTGAAAGCTGATGGCATCATAAATTTGTTAGATTTGAGGGAATCTTTCCATTTATTGTTGAAAAAGTCTTCAAATTTATTGTTATAGAAATCATTAAATGTATAAATACTGTTCCTAGTTTAAGTTTACTGAAACAGCCTTGAATGAATGCAGGCAATATAATAAATTATATTTGTTTTTATTGGTGATTTAAGAGGAACGGAAGCAAAATAAACAATCTGTGTCCTTGGAGTGATTGGCAACATGAGTAATCAGCTTGCTTGGAGTGAACGTGAGTATCTGTTAAATGCTTACTCCTGAAATTCCTACTAGATATGTCTAGTATATCTTGACAAGTTACAAATAGCATTATATTGTAGTGTCTTACCTCAGTGGTGCAGCAAAAAATTATTTTTTCTTCAGGATTGCATGTTTAGATATCCATGTAAATAACAAGTAATATTAATAACAGTACAGAAGGACTATTTCTCTTCCTCTTGTGGCTGGAGAATATCCTTGACAGAATTGCTTATTCCATTCACTTCAACAGGAGGACCAAAGAATTATCTTTGGCAACCCTTCAGTGTTAGTAAAGATTAAGATTCTCACTAGTTCTTCCATCCTTCCTGCTCTAGTGAGCAGGCCACTTGTAGGAACTCCCAGGTGACCTTGCTTTTTATCTTCCTTTTTCTTTCTCTGAGAATGCCTTGGCCTCTGATGATCCAGGTAGTCCCTTGCTATTCCTGTAAATATTGAAAGAACTTGTAGTTGTTTAGAGCCATTGTTCTCAGCGCTTGGCTTTTTGAACAAAAGGCTTTACCAAAAGGCAAAGCAACCAGTCATGTACTCTATTCACCCCAAGGACTATCCTCAATGACTAATAAGTTGGTTGATGGGAGAAATCCCCTGGGCTGCTTTTCCTTAGTTTATCTGAGGAGTTAAGGGATCTGGAGCTCAGAGAGGTCAGAACTACACAGAGGAGAACAGCATTTTCCTCTTCCTCCTTAATAAAGGCAATCACTCTACCTCTGGATTTTTACTATAGGTAAGAGATGTAGTGCTTGCTAAACACTCCTCAAGATCACTTGTCTACATAGATCTGCCCTCAAAAGAACCTAGAGATATCAGTAGAAGTCTTCCTTTGAATTTTCACTCTCTTCTCTGTGTCTAAAAATAAAAGGAGCATCAACACATGCAGTCCATTGAAGTCTGGGAGAACAATACTTGTTCTTGCTCTGTTTTTGCAGGTTGGCTATTTAGTGGTTTTACTAAATAAAATTGCATAGAAATTTCAGTAATTTGCAAAACGTTATGTTGGAGAAATGGAGCAATCACAGTGGTTGGAAGTTCTAGGATCTACTGTATAGCAGATTACAGAGATATTATTACTTTTAGTAGTGAGTAATTTGTTTATTAGTGATAGCTTTTAAAAAAGAAAAGATAATACCTAGGGAAAGAAGGGGACATCTAAATAATTTTGCCATAGATAAGTTTATTTCCCTTTACAGAAGGTACTGTTGATGGAAAGTCCAAAAACGAGCACAAAACATCTCAGTCACTTGTTGTTTTTAAGAATGCGATAGAAGCAAAAGAAAGGACAAATGATGTCCAATGGAATGTACAACCTCTCATTTCCTCTGCTAAATGGCTTCAACTTCATGGACTCAAGAAGAACAAGATGACTTTTTCTCAGATTTTTTCCCAAATTGGATTCCAGCACAAAGAAGGTATTTCTAAAATATGACGTGCAAAGCGATCTCTTTTATGTTACAATGTGTTGCTTTTTTAGATGTTTAGATGTCACTTTTGTTAATAAACAGCAACATGTGTATGAGTTTGTACTCTTGCCTTAGTAGGAGTTACTACTTCATGAACTTGTGAGAGACTGTGATGAAGAAAGAATGCACATGATGTAAACTATATATGAAAAACACTTTATATTGTAGATTATGTCTCTGTCTTGGGAAAAATTGTGGCTTCACGATATGCAGATGGCCTGTATCATCAGTACAGAGCAATATCTGATGGCAAGCTCTATAATGTAAGTGTGATATATTTATATTTTATTAGAGTAATGAATTTATTCCTTTTTGAAGGCACATAAAATGGTCAGCTGTGGAACTTACTTGTGTCAAGCATGTTTGCTGCTTGCACACATCTGAAAAATCTTTAAATAATGGCATTGGGAAAGGTATCTGTTAAAGCAGGGAGTAAATTCTAAAGCATCAGAGCAAGATGTAGCTTCCCAAATTTTCCCCAAATTTCTTGGTCTCCTGCAAAAGCTGTCCAATGTTTGAATAAGAGATATCACATACAGTATCTATTCATGCTATTATTTATTAAACATATTTATATGTTATCACAGTTCAGATAACTTTTATTTGTACTATGTTGATGATACTACCTTGATAGCCAAACATCTAAAGGATCTGCAAGCTCTAATAATAAATGTTTTAGTACTGAAGTGAAAAAAATGGGACTAAAATTATAACAAAAACCACACTAATGACACAGATTGAACAAACAGCCTTAGCATTGATAGTGAAGACATCAAAGTGGTGGATAGCTTCTGCTTTTTAGGATCAACCATCAGTAGCAAAGAAACAAGTGGTCAAGAAATATACCGGTACTACAGATTGACAATTGGTAAAGCAGCCATGAAGGTCTTGGAATAGATATTCTAATGCCATGATGTGTCTATACTTACAAAGATCAGAATTGTGCAAGCCACGGTATTTCTTGTGATACTCTATGGAATTGAAAGTTGCAGGCTTGGAACAGTATTGATACTTCTACACTTTGGTGTTGAAGATTCTGAGAATACTGTAACAGCCAAGAAAACAAACTAGTGGATCAGAGTTCTCCCTTGAAACTCAATGACCAGGCTTAAATTATCTTGAATCTGACATATTATGTGAAGACCTAACTGTTTGGACAAGGCTGTAATGCTGGGAAAGGTGGAATGAAAGAGAATAAAAGATTGATCAGCAGCAATATGGATGGACTCAGTTATAGTGGTGATGAGTACACTGTTGGAAGACTGGGAAAATCAAATTAGGAACAGCGCACCATGGAGAAAATCTATCTATATGATTGCTAGGAATCAAAATGATGGCCATAATCAAGTCTAAATTAATAATAAAAATGCTTCAGAAATACAAAGAAAATAAAAATAAGGTAGTATCAGAACAAATTGGGGAAAGTTCTCCAAAATAGCTTGGTCTTTAAGATCAGCACCTTCTTGCCTTAGCCTCCCTTTGTCCCCAAATTCCTGAAACTGGAATTGGTAGCATTTTCTTCCTGCTAGATCTAATTTGGTTGTCTGAAGATGGATCTGAAGGTGATCCTGAAAGCATCTGGGTGTCAAATACTTTATAAGTCAAAACCAGTATCTTAAATTGGACCTGGAGACCAATCGGAAACTAATGCAGGATCTACAAAACCAATGTTATATGTTCGCAGTGCCAGGAGCCCAAAAGTATGGGGGCTCCTGCATTTTGAACCAACTGCATTTTCCATATATTCTTTATTAACAGTCCCATGTACAGTGCATTACAGTAATCTAGATGGATGATGGTAAGGCAACAATTAGTGTTGCCAATTCCTCTTGGCAACATTCTGAACAACATTAGTTAGATCCTGTGTACAATTATTCAGCAGATATTATTGTTCCAAATTCTATTCTAAATCAGCAGTTCCTCTTTCAATTAAATAAATTCAAAGGATGACTGTGCTGGAAAATACTTTTGAAATATTGTTACAAAAACAAACACTCTTTGGCCATTTTTTATCTATATCCAAATATGATTGGGCAGTAGATGCATGTAAGTTAAAGGGCATTATAATTCTAAATATTTCCATAGTTTATTGCCCACACTGATCATGAATAATATTTTCTTGTTCAGGGCAACATGGTTAAATGTTTCTTGCAGAAGGGTATGTCCAATCTGGTTCCTTATTGGAAAACTCAGTTTAATATGTCTTCAGTAAACACAGATTATAATAAGCTCTTATTGATCTTTTGGAAGGAAGGAAGGAAGGAAGGAAGGAAGGAAGGAAGGAAGGAAGGGATTCTATATTTCTCAAGTTTTCTGGTCATTACCTTGAAATTTAGTATTCTCTTTTTATTTAAATATAGTTGACAGCCAAAAAGAGCCTTCTCCTTCATTTTGCAAATAGTTTAACTGTAATGATTGAATTGTACAAACGAAGAATGAAGTGGTTAACTTCTGAAAGTCGTCAGATTTTTGGAGTAATACAAGAACAGAATATCACCATTGCTCTGGATTTTGGAACTGCTCCTTTAAGTGAGTTCAATCTCTGCCAAGAAGCACTTTCTATGGTCTTAAAGCAGCAAGTGGCCCAAATTGAGAAATTTAACTTAATCCGGTAAGTTGTCTATATTTTATTAGTGAGATATGCTAATTTTTTACCACTGCACTTTAGATGACAGCAAGCTATTTGGAAAGTCATATAAAATATAAATGAAGAAAAGAATTGCACACACACACACACACATATATTGCTTCCTCTTGGTCTTTGTAAGAGGATAATGTAGCATTTCCTCCAAATATTTTAGTTACTTCCTTTGCAGGGTGGCTCAGGATCTTGTGAAGTGGCAAGGGAAACCTCTTTTTGTTACAAAAGACTCTATAGAAGATGCCATTGAGTGGCTCTGGACATTGGAATACCTACCAGCTGTTTGTCACACTGGATCTACAGAAGCAATCTTGGAGGCATTGTTTGATCATACGGTAATCTCCTATTTCCAGAAGTGTTCAGTTAGAACTAAGGATACTCCACTGAGATTTAACTGCAAATATTGCAGGAATGAATTATGAAGGGCCCAAATACTAATAAAAGCGCATGGGGTTTATTTAGAAGGAATTTCTTTCAAGTTATTCTGCAGGCTGAAGTTTACCATTAATAGATATATATGACAGTGTTCTGTTCTGAAGGCAGAAGCTTTCTTTCCAATTCCCCTTGGAACAAGGGGAAAAGAAATATTTCCATGACACCAAAGAGCTTTGAAATATATAGCCCTGGTTGGAATGATCCCTTTTGGTTAGGTGGAAATATTCACGAACATTTTTTCTATGCATGCAGCCTTTCATGGGAATATCAATTTTTGTAGAAAGTCTAATTAAATATAGAGTGGTATTTAAAAGTTGGTGAAATCTTCTGAATTTTCCATATGTAATTGGGTTCTCTTTATGTTGTTTTAGGAATTGTAGGAAAAACAGATCATATTTTAGGTCATGTTTATGCAGTAATATTGAAAATGCAATAGGGTTCACAAACCTTTTAGTTTCCTCTTTTGGCTTGCCAAACTGAGGCACAATAGTCGTCATCTTTAAAAAAAAAAGGCGAACTGTACTGGCTTGTTCAGAAACAATTGGAAATTTCTCGATCTAATTATTCATAATGTACATTGAAGTGTGAGTGTACCATCCAGGCAAAATATTGGTGCTGATCATACCTTAGTAAATGACGATATGATCATTTGAAGGTAATCAGGTATATCTGAAGCAGAGATCTCTGAACTTATTTGTTAAGACAGAAATCTTTAATAATGTATATCTTAGTAAAAGAAAGCAGGCTACAGATTCAGCACCGGTGGGGTTAATGAATTTGGCATCCATTCCTAACCAGAATGAAGCCAAAATCAGAAAGCATGCATTGTAATATCATGATGCAAATATACGTTTGAGCCATAACATTGCATACAAGTTTGCAAGGACTGGTGTTTGCATCACAGCATTGTAACACATGTTTTCTTACCCCTCTTTGCCTTCCATGGATGTGTAGGCCATACACTGCTGACACAAAAAAGCCAGGACTTACATTAAAGCTGAGGGTCATACAAAACTGTATTACAGACAGGGGAAAATAATAATAATAATAATAATAATAATAATAATAATAATAATAATAATAATAATAATAATACCCCAGTGAGGTACTACCTTGACATGGTTGTGGGGCTTGTGTACTCTGAGGAAGATGAGAGCTATGCCAGAGGTTCAACCATACTGGACAGGTCTCATCAGAGGAGTCAGACAAAGAGTGTCTCTCCCATAAAAAATATGTTGAGGCGTAAATTTCAGAATGCCATACCGGCTCAGATGTCGCCCGGGTTAACAAGGTCCACGCTAGATGTTGGAGTCCCTGGCTACCCGGTGAAAAATGGGCTACAGGACTCAGGACTGTTGGCTGAGCAACCAGGGCCAACAGCCGCAGAACTACTGGAAAACTGCAAGAAAAGGAAGACCAACCTGAATGTGGCATGGATTGACTACAAAAAGGCATTTGACTCTCTGCCACATGACTGGATAATCAAGTGCCTAGAAATAATAGGAATCAGTAGAAACATCAGAAAATCTGTGCAAAGATTGATGGCACAATGGAAGACACAGTTGCAGATCAATGGTGAGAGACTGGGAGAGGTTAACTTCAAGAGAGGAATATTTCAAGGAAATTCATTATCACTATTACTATTTGTTATTGCACTGTTTCCTCTGTCAACAATACTGAATAACTCAGGACATGGCTATCAAACATCAAAAACATCTGCCAGACTATCCCACCTCCTTTGCATGGATGATCTGAAGCTGTATGGAAAAACATCATCTGAAATAGAATCGCTGCTCAATACTGTCCGTATATATAGCCAAGATATTGCAATGGAGTTTGGCTTGGACAAATGGGCCACACTTACTATCAAACAAGGAAAATAGTGAAAACTGAAGGAATCAAAATGCCCCACGAAAATAACATTAAGAGTCTGGATGAGGACGATTACTACAAATACTTGGGTATCCTTCAAGCTGACAATATCAAGCACACTGAAGTCAAGAAAAAGATTAGAGGTGAATATATCAAGAGAGTGAAGAAGATCTTAAAGTCCAAATTCAATGGAGGAAATACTATAAAGGCAATCAACACCTGGGCAATTCCAGTCCTTAGTTACACAACTGGAATAGTGGACTGGACTCAAGCAGAACTAAAAGCAATAGATAGGAAGACCAGAAAAATAATGACAATGAATCATGCCCTTTATCCACGCAGTGACATTGACAGACTTTATCTACCAAGGCAAATAGGTGGGTGTGGAATGCTGCAAGTACATCAGATGGTTGAAGAAGAAAAAATAGCTTTGGAAGAGTATCTGAAGGACAGTGATGAAGATGCACTGAAATTAGTTTATCAGGAAGGCTTACTGACTACTGGAGAGACCAAACTGGCCTACAAGAAAGACCAAATGAAGAACAGAATAGAGGCATGGGAAGACAAAGCACTGCATGGCCAGTACATTAAAAAAATAGCTGGGAAAGCAGATAATAACAAGACCTGGCAATGACTAAGAGCAGGAAAATTGAAGAAAGAGACCGAGGGACTAATTCTGGCTGCACAAGACCAAGCCTTAAGGACAAATGCATACAAAGTCAAAATTGAGAAGACAGCAACAGACAGTAAGTGCCGCCTATGCAAAGAAGCTGAAGAAACAGTGGACCACCTGGTAAGCTGCTGCAAGAAGATTGCACAGACTGACTACAAGC
>NW_015386095.1:789052-825092 GCF_001527695.2 Protobothrops mucrosquamatus | reverse complement strand
TAACTGTCAGGAAGTTTCTCCTTAGTTCTAGGTTGCTTCTCTCCTTGATTAGTTTCCATCCGTTGCTTCTTGTCCTGCCTTCAGGCGCCTTGGAAAATAGCTTGACTCCCTCTTCTTTGTGGCAGCCCCTGAGATATTGGAACACTGCTATCATGTCCCCCCTCGTCCTTCTCTTCATTAAACTAGACATACCCAATTCTAGCAACCATTCCTTATATGTTTTAGCCTCCAGTCCCCTAATCATCTTTGTTGCTCTTCTCTGTACTCTTTCTAGAGTCTCAACATCTTTTTTACATCGTGTTTTTGTTGAGACTATATCCAACCTCAATTAGGAAATAGTTTCCTGTATTTCTGCTACAGAAATATAAACATAGCAAGTCCAGATATTGTCAACCACTCTGGTAACACAGCATAAGAGAGAAATTTAAACAGTTCCTCTTTCTGGAAAATGGAAGCTTTATTTATGTATTAAATTCATCAGGTCATCCAACTTCATTGTGACCTTGATGGCACACAATATGAAAACAATTTAAAAAAACAAATCACAGAACAACAGGTATCTGGGGGAAAACATTCTTTAAAAAGAGCCATATAACATGACTCTTCTGATATAGGCAGTGGGTTCCACATCAGTCAATGAAACTGGTTTCTGAAATAGAATATGGACAAATTATCACTGTGTCTAGAGCTTGGAACCCAATCACTCTTGCAAAACTTCCTGTTATGAATGTGCAATTTTATAGGCATAACATACAATTCCTGCATTGTCTGTGGTGATGGAATTTGTCACCAAACTCTTCTAGAGGCCACCAAATTGAGGAAATCATGAAAAGACAATCCTTTTTATGGAATAAGAAATAACAATTTTTATTTTTATAAAAAAACTACTACTTTTATTAAAAACAGTTGATAAAACATCAGAAGTGGTGCTTTGTGAAGTGAGTAAAGTCACCTTCTGAATTTGCTGCTTCAGCAATGAAACAGATGCAGCTCCCAAAGATCCAGAAAAACCACTTCAAGCCTCCAGACCTCCATAGATGCCCAGAAACACTCTCACTAGGACTTCTGCTGAAGGCCTGGAAACTTCAGAGTGTCTACCTTGATGCTTCACAATGACTTCAAAGGAAATGTTTCAGTTGCTTGGCAAAATGTCTCTTCAAATGGTTTGTGCAGTCCTTGTGTGTAATATTGATGTCATGCAGATATCAGAAGCTCTTAGTTTATGCAACTGAATCTGGCCAGACCTAGGTTAATCTTAATTCCTTCAGGTAATAAAATTTTCAAACTGTTCACATAAGAGGCAACATGGCCATAGAATGGTCATTCTTCATCCTTTCATTAAAAATGTTAACTTTGTTCCACGTAACTTTGTCCTCATAAAACTGATCTTAGCTATCAAAAAACAATTTGTTCCTAAGCCTGTTTCTTCCTGGGAATAGATGTCCTGGGGATGTATTGTTTCAGTACACAATTCACTAGTTATCTGAATTTAGAATGCTGGAACCCATTTTTTAATTATTACATAATTTTAGCATGTAGTAATTCAGTCCTGTGAGCCCTTACCTGCAGTCTGTTGTAGTATGTCCAACCCCCTCAATAATTCCCCCTTTAAGAAAATGTATTCTAGAACTGTATATGGATACAGGTTGTAAATTTAATAGTTCTGCTATAAGACAATCCAGATATTTCAGTTTTTCAGTTTTTCAGTTTTTCACAGTTGCTTCTTTTAGTCAAATAATGATGCAACAGAATCCTATTCCTTAACTACTATAAACTTTCTTTTTCATTTTTAAATGAAAAGTGTGATAAATTTATCAGGGCACCTAACTTCATTGTGACCCTGATAACAAACAAGGATGACATTTGACACTATTTAAAATGTGTACTGTACAAGTCCACATATGAACTGAGCATGAAGGTCCATATTGGTAATATGAAGACCGCTGTATATCATAACTTTTTCTAAGTATTCTGCATGCTAAGAGCATTCTTATCATTTTAGCAATTTTGTCAATCAAAAATAGAAAGGATGTATAGCTCTGTTGTGTGTGTGGAGCATGTTTTCCTTTGACCTGAAGATCTGTAAATGTTTTTGTTGAATGACTTCTTCTCTTCAGATAGAAGCTGTATACTATTTTGTCGTGGGTGATATACCAGAATGTGCAAAGCACTTGCTCATACAGAAGATCTCAAGAAGTCCATGTCCAATCCATACCATATCTTTCAATGCTAGAAAAGAAGAAACAGTTGCTTTCTTAAAGGATCTGAGTCAGCTAACCACTGGCAGGTATGAAGTAAATGGGATATCTAACAATGTTAGCTATATATACCCCTATATGATAATAGGTCCTTCTGTAGTTGCCTACACTGATGCTTTCTGGCTAGATTAGACCACATTCTTTATGTTATTTTGGGATAATGGGAACTATAGTCTAACATATATCCATGTTGGAAAAATCTGGACTATGCAAATACTTGGTGTATCACTCATTTCTCCTATCTCAATGACAAAGTTGGTGACAAGGTTTGTTGAAAAGCCATATTTGCTGTCTAAAGAGAATACAAATTGCAAGCAGTTGACTAAATCCATATACTGCATTAAGCTAACATCAAACAAACCTCATGATGGCTTAGCATGATATATGAAACCAGCCATAGATAAAAAATAATTATGGCAAGGAATGGCTTGGTAGTCATTTCTAAGAGGCAACAATGGTGAAGGCTGAATCTTTATTTACCTTTCTATTGAAGCAATAACTAAACATATTGGAATAATTGTAAGGGTTGTATCTCCCTGATGCTCTGAGGGCATATCTATCATCTTTCTAGATAAAACACTTAGAATATCTTTTCCAATCAGTTCCTTTGGATGTGCTGAGCTGCACTTTCCAGATTTTCAAGGTATGATGGCCAGGGACATTGATGTACTGGAAAAAAATAAGTTATTTATTAAATTTATATAGCTACCCATTTTAGTATGTAACTCTGGACAGTGTACCATTAAAAAAACCCAAGGAAGGCACATTTTAAAATAAATATTAAAAAATAAACACATATATAGGGGTTTAAAAACTCATATCTCATAAATCCGTCTTGTGGCCTCCTTATTTTCAAGGGATCCCCAAGCCTGGTTTGAAACTCACTTCTTGAAAGATCTCTGGAAGGCCAGTAGTGTCGGGGCTAATAAAAAAAAAGGTTGTAAATCTGTTGTCTAGTGAAGAAATGTAACAGCTGATTGAATGTGTAGTTCTATAGTAGGGATGTCAAACTGCCGGCCTATGGGCCGGTTTCATCATACCGAAGCTGCGCCCACCCCATTGCCGGCAATGGAAAAAGAATCGCGATACACCCATGTTCTACAGTTAGAAAGTTGATGTCAATGAACTAGCTATGGTTCTTTAAAAAAAAATTGATAATTTTTTTGTTTAATACTATGACAAATGCCCTGATTAATAAGCACATGGTAAAACAATGAATAATGTAGAAAATAGTTATATAACTTGACTTCTTGAATGACTTTTGTTTTGGCACCCTCTTCTAAATGATGTTCCAGAATAGATTTTATTAACTAGCTGATAAAGTCACGAGAGTATCATATTGCCCATGTCTGTTTACCAGCTGCTTTGGAATTTAAATTACATTTCTATCTTCCCAAGGAGCTTAAATTGGCAGAAATTGTTCTCTGTCCCCTCTATTATAAGAACTATGCGAGGTAGGCAGGGTGGGAGAAGGAAAGATCCAAGGTCATCCAGAATGGTACGGTATTGTTTTATTTTTAATACTTTTCCTCCTAAAGGAGGTCACACTGTGATTCCAGATGTATATTTATATTCTGTGATTACAAATTAATATGCTTTACACTTTAGGTTCCATGCATTTGCTGAAAGGACTGATGAAGTGCTTGTGATGGGCGCTTCACTCAGTAAGAATGAGAAAGCTACCTTGAATTCAAAAAGACTGAAAGGAAGACTCCCTTTAGGTAAAAGTAAACAAAATAATGCTACCCCATTGACCTTAAAATCTTCAAATGCATATTTTTATCCAAGATTGTGTATCAAATATGGAAGAATAACAAGCTTTTTCAACAAACCACTACTGAAAGAAAATGCCAGGGTCATAGTTGTTTAACAAGAGAAGTGGATCATGCTAGATTAGATAGGAGAGTGTTTGCATATTTAACCATGAAAAAAACGAACTGATGGCCTCTCATCTGTGGAATCCAACCTGTGCCATAAACATTAAGCAATCTAAGTAGTTTAAACTGATGTTGAAAAGTATATGAGATAAAAGGCAGGGCTTAATATTAAATAAGAGTCTCCTAGAACAGGGCTTTTCAACCTTTTCACAGATTGTACCACTTTTAGGATATGGCACTATTCAAGTACCACCAGTCGCCTAGCAAGGTGTCAAAAACTTGATGACCAAAAAAAAAAAAAAAGGAAAAAAGTGATAAAGTACAGATAGTCCTTGACTTACAACAGTTTGCTTAGTGACTGTTTGAAGTTACAACGGCACTGAAAAAAGTGACTTATGACCATTTTTCACACTTATGACCATTGCAGCATCCCCAGGTCAAGTGATTTACATTTGGATGCTTGGCAACTGATTCATATTTATGACAGTCACAGTGTCCCAGGGTCATGTGATCCCCTTTTGCAACCTTCTGGCAAGCAAGGTCAATGGGGAAACCAGATTTAACAAATGTGGCAAGAAAAGTCATAAAATGGGGCAAAACTCATTTAACAAATTTATCACCCTCCTCCTTTTATATCTTCTCCTCTCTCCCCTCCTCCTTTTATATCTTCTCCTCTCTCCCCGCCTTCTTTTATATCGTCTCTTCTCTCCCCCCTTCTTTTATATCATCTCTTCTCTCCCCCCTTCTTTTATATCGTCTCCTCTCCCCCCTCCCTTTTCTCTTTGGTGCACTCCAGCGGACTGCTCTCCTCAAAGGCTGCGCTTCTCCTCTCTTTCGCCGTCCCCTTCTCTTTTCCCTGTTGTCTTTTTCTCTCTCCCTCTCTCACCAAAACCTGCTCCTTTTATAGCCTCTCCTCTCTCTCCCCCTCCTCCTTTTCTCTCCAGGTGCGCTGGAAGTGCCAATCAGCTGTAGCTGCGTGTGCTGATCCTGGGCTCTTAGCAGAACCCAGGCAACACTTCAAGCAGCTCCAGCTGACTTTTCCACAAGCCTGTGTGGCGCTGCTGCTGCTTGACCTCATCCACTTTTACACTTTTTTTACAGTGCTTTTTAACCTGTCATACGCGTACCACCTGCCAGGTGCTGGTGTACCACCAGTGGTAAGCGTACCACCGGTTGAAAAGCTCTGTCCTAGAATTATCACCAGGAGCTATGAAAACACAATTTGTCCATCTTACAGCTTGTTTGAGCTAATGCTAAAGCCATTGTATTAAAAGCCATTGAAAGAAAAAAGAAAAAAATGCTAAAAAAAGGAAGTCTGGGGTGGAGAGTCCAGAAGACATGTTCTTGTTAATGGGAAAACGGGTCATTCCAAACTCTATGGAATTCCAGCATTTCAACTGGAAAGTTGAAGCAAGTTCTGATGCACCACAGTTGAACCAGAAAAAAAAATCAGAATTGTCTCAGTTTCCTAATGTAGATGAGGTACAGGACCTGATGGAGCTAATCTGGGAGTGATGCAAATGTTATCTGTGAAAGTACTCTGAGAAAAACCACACAAGAGTCAAAAAGAGAGAACTGGGGGAAACACTGAACGGGTGTGGGCTTTCAGTTAACTCAGTGTTGAAGACAAATGTCAGTCCATACCAAAATGTTTGGTTTTTTCCCCCCTAAGGCTATAAAGATGTGTGATTATAAGGAAGCAAATTAAGCAGCTGCTCCTTATTCAACAGGACAGACTCTGAATGGCTTAATACAATGTTCTTGTTACGGGCATGTGGTAGGTACAGGTAGTCCTTGACTTACAATAGTTCTTTTAGTGACCAAAGTTACAATGGCACTCAAAAAAGTGACTTATGACCATTTTTCACAGTTACGAGCTTTGCGGCATCTCCATAATCATCTGATCAAAATTCAGATTCTTGGCAACTGGTTCATATTTACCGTTATGACTGTTGCTTTGTCCCAAGGTCATGTGATCACTTTTTGTGACTTTCTGACAAGCAAAGTCAATAGGGAAACCAGGTTCACTTTACAACTGGATTACTAAGTTATCAACTGCAATGATTCACTTAACAACTGTGGCAAGAAAGGTCATAAAATAGAGCAAAACTCACTTAAAAATAGGGCATGTCTCACTTAAAAACAGAAACTCTGGGCTCCATTGTGATCATAGGTTGAAGAATATCTGTATTAGCCTTCATGTTCCTTAAGGGCTGCTTTGCTCAGTGAATCCAATAGCAGAAACTTCAGATTCACATGTATGTATCTACAATGTGCATGGACTCAGTACATGGAATGTGATGGTTTAAGCTCCTACTGATTCACACAAGATATTACTACCACAATTGAGCCCAAAATTGATGCAGCCAGTTTTAACTTATGAAATGTAGAGAAACCTGTCTTGATTGAGCTACTGCTGTGTATATTTTGAAATCATCATAGGTCTGCTTTCATACTTATTGATACTTTGCAAGGGAAAAATTTAAAAAAATATTAGAAAAAATTGCAGCACGTTATGCTCCCTGATACTTCTGATGTGGGACATTTTATAAAATATAGTGTCATAAACAAGACAAAGCTAAAATGCTAAATAATAATGTAAAGGAATATTTTTTATAACTTCTAAAGAAATTCACTGTTCACTTTGCTTTATGGGAAGAAAAAGATGTTATTTCACTACCGTTTTCAGTTATTTCAGCAAAACACCCCCTATTTCCTGTGTTTTAGGGAAGAGTGAAATTAATATTTTTTTCTGAGAAAGTGAAGTGGCAAGATCACCTGTTTCAAAATAGAGATCATTTGTATATTTTCTAAGTCTGTTTTAAGTGAATGTGTAGAAGTTTCCAGAAGAGGAAAGAATTGCTTGCCAAATTGGGTATGTTAATAAAAAAAACCTATCCAGGGTGAACAGAACTAAGCAATTCTGATTATGAACACTGTGATTTCACACAGATAATTTGCAAATGCCACTTATTTAACAACAGCTGAGGCAAATGTATTAAAATTGCCCGTTTTTCAATATTTTTTCAGAAGAAGTGATCTGGAATTTCTGCAAACACAATACTTTTCTAAAAATCAGCAGCAGCTTTTTTTTTTGAGTTGTCCAAGGATCCTGAATAAAAATGATAGCTGATTTAAGAATCCTATTAACTTTAACAGGGGATCTATTTACAGGGATCTTTTTTCAGACTCCTGCCTTGATGTTGTAGCTTCTCGTATGAAGAAAAGCTGCTTTATTTGCTATATTTTGCCTATCCATTCTTGTAATATTTCCATCTCTACAATATCATTTTTGGGGGTATTGGGACTAGACGTTTTATTACAGATACATCAGGGAACTATGGTGCTTTATTTTTGGCTCCTTAATGGTTCTAAGCATGAAATTTGCTTTGTAAGTTTATGATAAAGGCTTGAAACAGATGCAATAGAAGCTGCAAAAGATCTGGAAGTGGGGACAGCAAATTTTGTGCCATTATGGTTTCTCTATGGCTCAGTGATGGATTGTTATCAGCAATGGGGAAAGGCCCTAAGAAGGGTGGGTGGGTGGTATGATACGACAAGTCGAACATGCAATGGCAGTGCCTAAGCTAGAAAATATGAGTGCTCCCCTGATTGATTTACAGGCAGTCCTTGATTTACAACAGTTCATTTACTGAACATTCAACAATAAAACAGAACTGAAAAAGTGACTTCTGACCGTTTTTCACACTTACAACTGTTGCAGCATCCCCGTGTTCATGTGATCAAAATTCAGACAACTGGCAACTGGTTCATATTTATGACAGTCGCAGTGTCCCAGGGTCACGTGATCAACTTTTCAACTTTCTGACAAGCAAAGTCAATGGAGAAGCCAGATTCACTTAACAACCATGTTACTAACTTAACAACTGCAGTGATTCACTTAACAACTGTGGCAAGAAAGATCATAAAATGGAGCAAAATTAATTTAACAATTGTCTCGCTTAACAACAGAAAGTTTGGGCTCAATTGTGGTTATAAGTCAAGGACTATCTGTATTAGATTTGTAAGGCTGCCCAATTCTCAAACCACTCTGAGCAGTTGGCATAATTAAAAGAACCAAAAAGGGGAAAATATTTAAAGAGAAAAGGGGTAAAAATATATTATTCTCTTTTTCCAAAAGGCCTTTTTATATGTTCAGGGGCCATTTCAAATTCTGGTCTGATTCTGACAGCCAAGCTGTAGATGGTGTTTCTCTGTAGGTTAAGGATGTCAGAATTCCTTATGAATGCTTGAATTTCTCTGGTAGGGATACTGCCTAATCCATTATATTGAGCATAAGAGACTAACAGGGGTGGCCAGCCTATATGCAGCTGTGTGTGTGTGTGTGTGTGTGTGTGTGCGCGCGCGCGCGCACGTGTGCGCGCCTCCAAGTCAGCTGTGACTCCTGGCAACTGCCTGGAGCAGTCCCTGCAGGTTTTTTTTTTAAGATTTTGAAATTAGTTTGCCATTACCTGCTTCCTAGGGCTGAGAGAGAGTGACTGGTCCATGATCACCCAGCTAGCCTTGTGAAACTAGAACTCATGGTCTCCTGGTTTCTAGCCTGGTGCCTTAGTCAGTCCTACTTGTCTTCTCAAAACTCATGCCCACCATTGCTTCCAAAGGCCATCTACTCGCTCACTTGCTCTCTTGCTGCACTCCTGCCAAAACCTGCTCCTTTTATAGGTTCCCCTCTCCCCGCCCAGCTCTCGCAGCTGTTCCTGCAAGAGGGCTGCTAGATTCAGTTTCCCTGCCCTCTCCAGTTCCAACTAGTCAGGTGCACATGGAGAAGGGGAGAGGAGCGTACCTCTGGTGTGCGTGCCGACAGAAAGGGCTCTGCGTGCCCAGTCCAGCATGCGTGCCATAGGTTTGCCACCACGGCCCTAGGTTGATGCTATTTTTACTACTTGCATTCATCTTTGTTCTCCCTTTTATCATCAGCTGTTGTGTGAGGACTCATGCTCAAAGGTTTATCAAAATCCATTTGATAAATACGCTAATTAAAGCTTTCCCACAGAGGTAGGAAAAAATTAACTCTGCATGCTTGGTTGATTTTCTCCAGCCCTCAGATCACAAGAGTAAATTGCAGATCTTGGAAAGATGAAAACAAAGGAAAATTACATACAATTGACATAAGAAGAAAGGATATGAATTTCTTGTTTTCTTCAAAATTGTTCAGGAATGTGAAGCTCTTCACAGATATACCTTCCTAATTCCCCTTAATTTTGATTCAGCAGTTGTTTAATAATTTCCTGCATCCAAGTAAGCTTCTCTACTGGCTTTTGCTGATAGAGGGAAGCTTTCCCTCTGCTTCTCTGTAGGTACCTGGTTTATAGCTCAATAGGTGGGCTGAGAAATCTTAAAATTATACCTGTGCCTTTCTTTTTATGAGTGAATTGTGGTGTGGTTTCAATCAGCCACAAAGTGTAGTAATCTTCTAGAAATGCTCAGCATGCTGCATCTTATTAACACATTAAATGGGAATACAAATAATCATGGGCATTTAACTGGTATTATTGCTGTAGTTATGATGTCACTCCTAGTTATTACTGTGTGAGAGCTTTTCACCAGCAGAAAAGAGATCAGAACAACATTTTTGTTTTAATTTTACTTTTTTTCTCCCCAATGTGCTTAAAAAGAACAGCATTTGCATTCTAAAATATTTTGTTTAAAGTGTGGAAAATGAAATTGGTATAAAATATTTAAATTGAGTGATTATATAGCAAGTTTAGTGTGTTCATGCTAATAGAAGATAGAATGTTGTAGTCTGTTGTTCTAAAATGTTTGTGAAGGCATAAATCAAACATCTAATAGAACCATAGATGACTAAACATTATTAATTATTAAAGTTATTTGCCACCTATCTTACAGTTTGATGCGACTGTGAGCAGGACACCACTATAGAGCATTGCATGCCAAAACAACTAGGCACAAAGACAGTTGTTTCCCTCATGCTATCACTCTGCTAAACACATAATTCCCACAGCACTGCCTTATGCCTAAGGATATCTAATAATGTACACATCTAACACAGAAATTTGACTTACACGTTCTACATTTTTTCTGACAATAGAATAGAATAGAATAGAATAGAATAGAATAGAACATTCTTTATTGGCCAAGTGTGATTGGACACACAAGGAATTTGTCTCCAGTGTGTAAACTCTCAGTATACATACAAGCAACAAAGTGATAAATCATAAATCATAAGATACAATCATATATCATAAGATACAACCAACAAAGTGATAGTCATAAGATACCATTAAGAGTAGGTAATAGGAAAGGTGAGAAGGATAATAGTAATGCAGTCGTATTACATAATTAGATATCCTTAGGCATAAGACAGTGCTGTGGGAATTACTTGTTTAGCAGAGCGATAGCATGAGAGGAAAAAACTGTCTTTGTGTCTAGTTGTTTTGGCATGCAATGCTCTATAGCGGTGTCCTGAGGGGAGGAGTTGAAACAGTTTATGTCCAGGATGTGAGGGGTAATAATTATGTTATGTAATATAGTTTATTAAATAAACACCAAAATAGCTTTGCACACAGAAGTGACCCTGAGTAGCTTCATTTATTTATTGCTGAACCTCTGATTTTCAAAGGACTCAGTAATTTTCTTTCCCAGGTGTTTTTGATATAATTTTGTAACTTTCAATAATTCCATGATGGGCAGCAAGGGAAAAGACAGCTTGCTAAATCCTAGCAGCGATCAGTTGAAACAGTTTGGATCAGTCTCCAGAGATAGCTCATATGACTGTATTGTGAGCAAGCAAAATATCTAAGGAAGCAGATTTCACAGACGTTGTTTCAAAGGAAAAATGCTTTTAGAATTGGGCGTGAGCATATTGGTGACAATGTGACATGAAGGCCTTTGCTATCTATTTAATGTATGGGAAATGATTTGGGTTCCTATATCAAGACAGATATAGGAATCAAAAATTTCCAGAGATTTGGTGTCATTCCAATACATAGAAACTGTATGCAATATAGAGTATATAACGTATGCAATATACTATATGCAATATACAGTATATACTGTATGCAATATACAGTATATATTGTAGGCAATATGCAGTATATAAGTTAAATGTTGAATAGATAGCTTCTAAAATGAAAGAAAACTAATTAAAATGAATATTGAAAAGGTTCAGACTTTAATAAGCAGGAACTACCACTTTCATTTTTAAAGCATATTATTTACACATCCTTAGATTTAGAAATGGTGGAAAATATTTGTAGCTCTGGTGATAGATATTGGTGGTGGTTTGTTCTCTGAGCTTGTTGTTCAGTTTCCGAACATTTCATCACCAGGCTAGGTAACATCATCAGTTGATCCAGCTGACCACATAAGACCTATAAAAGCAGAAGGGAACTGAAACAAGACACTTCAGTCCAAGTTCTGTTGATGATGTTACCTAGCCTGGTGACGAAATGTTCAGAAACTGAACAACAAGCTCGGAGAACAAACCACCATCAACATCCTTAGATTTGTGCTGTCCAAGTGTTTCAAAGACAACTTTTATAGTGAGTGTATCCCCTTTGTTTTCCCCTCTCTTTCAAAACCTGGTTCTTAGTTTACTGCCATCAATACAAATTATCCTGTTAATTCTTGGCCATTATTGCATTGTTGGAGAGTAAATCCTGTTAATCAAGTATGCATTGTAAGAGAGAATAGTTTGTATTATTATGTTTGCCATTGGGATAATTTGGTGTTCTGTCATTAGGATGGGGATCCAAAAAATACTCAATAGAACTCTGGGTAGATTTCAGAAGCAGTTAAGCTGTAAGCAATGATAGTGATAAACACAGCGAGCAGTGCTCATTTCCCACAACTTATTGTAGCAGCTGTTCACTGGTACCTATAGGATGAAATCCATACCCTTGATGACTTATTATGAAGTATACGTTTCCTGTGATAAGTTTACAGAGAGAATCAAAACTTGGAAAAGTGTTAATGAGAGGAACGATGATCCAAGTCTTTTGGGAGATTATATGTTTAGATGGTAAATGTTGGTATTTGGGGATTTGTTTCCTGTGATAGAAATGAAATGACATGCAAATGAAATTGGCTTTGACATGTTCTGATCTTTTCTTTCAGGGAAATATATATGTCAAGATTGTTGAACTTAAGTTTAAAATAGGAAAATACATATGATCAGTCAAGATTGGGAAATTTGGACAGGAAACTATTGCACAATTCATTCAGTTTTAATAAAGAAATATATGTCTTGGGAATGTAATATTTGCTGTATGTAAATGCTTAGGCTATGATAGCCAATGCAATTTAGCTCAATATCAGAATTTATCTTACTTGAAAAATGCAATTCTTTTCAGTCCCATCCACTTCTCAAAACTCTTTGTAAAAACATTAAGCATTCATACACCACAGGCAATCATATAGAGTTAAGAGTCACAAATACAATGATCATAGCCATTGGCAGGAAGCTATAATGATAAGAAATACACCATGATACCACCATGCAAATTTTTATTTATTTATTTATTAAATTTATATACCGCCCTATCTCCCTTACGGGACTCAGGGCGGTGAACAGGCGATACTAAAAACCACAATAATAAATAAATAGTTTCTGTGCTAAAATCAAATTAAATAACAGGCCTGTTCTAAAACACCCCATACAAAACCCCCACTAAAACATAATCAAACTACGCCAGGCCGGCCGCACGGAATAGATGGGCCTTCAGGGCTCGGCGAAAAAGGCGCAGGTCCGCAACTGTACGTAAATGCTGCCCTTTCATATTTGCATCCCAATGTCAGGTGCAAATATGTGAATTGTGAGGCATATATGCTGGGGTATCATAGTTTGTGTTTTGTCACTTGCCCTCCTCCCAGTGCAATGGCAGTGACACTATTCAAATTGGATTTAATATTAAACAGTATTTAGAGTATTAGATCTACTAATCTATCAATCCATAAGTTCTGATTTAAATTAAATATCCTGTGTAGTTGCTTTATAGTATTTTGTACACACTAATTTGTTTCTCATACACTGAAAAACACTGAAATAGAAAATGCAGGCTTAAAAAAACAGGAGTGGAAGTTAAATCGCTTGTTATTTGAAAAGAGGAGACAGAGTTCAGGAGGCTTGGGTCAACTTCTACTCCTAACAGAAAACCATGCCTTCCATGTCAGAACCAGGTAGATGTTTGCAGTGTGTGCAAGATTGCAGTCCTTGTCTCTGCTCCTGATAATTAAATCCAGTAAAAAAAAAAAAGAACGCTTTTACAAAAGAGAATTTAAACTATATTAATAGGCATTAACATTCTTACTTGGTTTCAGCCAAAACAAATCTCTACATTGGTTAAGACAATAATTTTTAGAAACTGTTGCTTAAGAAGCCAGGCAGGAGAATTTCTTTTGAATATTGGCTTTATCCTCCTTGAAACTCAGCATCCTGCCTTCTGTGATAATTATATGTTGTCCCATGGGTAGCTTTGTTTCTCTAGAAATGCTTTGCATAAAGGAACAAGTGTGGGCAGTGATTTTTTCTTTCATGGTTGTAAGACAAATTAATGACCACTTAAACTTGCCTGAATAATAAAATCTTTCTCTTGGGCCTTCTGGAGTCCCACTCTCTGAAACATAGGTAGCAATTAAGGAACAGTCTTTTCTGCGTTTGTATCCTGCCCATGTTTCTTCTCCCCTTTGGGTCCCCTCCTTATGAAACAGTATCATCTTATTGGGCTCTGGAGTTATCTCAGTGGCAGCATCTGTCCTATGGAACAACATCTTCCCCGGAGAGCTGGATGGCTCTGACCCTGATAGCTTTTCATAAGCTCTAGAGAGCTGGCTGTTTCCCCAGGCATTTGAATTAGGTGTGTTCCGCTGTTGATGTGGTTTTATGATTGAGATGTATTGTTTTACCTTTGGTGCCACGGATTACTGTTTATACCTCTTGATTTTTAATCTTTATACATCACCCAGACTCACTGTTTTGAGATGGGCAGACATAGGAATGTAACACGCATATACAAACACATTCACACATTCATTCATACCGTGGCAACAGCTTATTTGTTTGGAATATGAATTGCATTCTTGTGTACTGTGTAATCTCACCCCTATTTTTTTCAGAATGAAATGTTGATTTCTGTGGATTTTATCCTCAGTCAGATGGTATAGGATTACAGGCAAAGTGATTCTAATTGCTTTGCCTTTTTTTAAAAAACATGTGATTTTTAAAAATTGGTGCTTTGTAAATTATCCTTTGGGCTTCAGAATTGAAAAATACATTGATAGTATGATTATTGTACTTATAAATCATAAATGAAATGAATGAGATCCTTCTATTTGTTAAAAAAAATATAGAATTGCTTTATATTCATTTCAGTGTTTTTTTACTCAAATGAAGGAGATATAGGAAAATCCCAGGAGATGGCAGTATACAATAACACATAAAAATGCACAATGAAAAGTGAAAATGAAAGACTGAGAATAGCTTTATTACTTCTCTTAGAATTGTTCTGGAGTTTATGAAAATTATGCATGCATTATTTGTATTGACTTATATTAATGACAGCAGGAATCCATTGCTGCCAAATCTCTGACATATGGCCCTCTCTGAAATCTGCTGTGCTAGCAAATCAGTTTATGACGTGGTTCACACCAACTGCAGTACCATTGCGGCACCAAGTAAGGTTAATGCTGATATTTAATTTGATTGGTTTATAAAGCCAATAGAATAGCATATTATCAGGTATATTTAATTAAAATTGGATCTGCTTTCCAATAGCTGTTCTTTTCATCTATTCATAGTAGTGAAATATTCTTTTCCAATATTTTTAAAAATAATTCTTATAGGTTCACAACAAAATGCTTGCCATTGATGATAAGACTTATCTGTTTCAATTTCCATAGGGCATGACTCCTTGGTCTCATGTGGAGGGAGGAAGGGAGGGAGGGAAGGAGTGAAAAGGAGAGGGAGGAAAGGAGAGAGAGGGAGAGAGGGAGAGAGAGAGGAGAGAGAGAGAGAACCAAATTGACTGAGTTTTACAACGTTATATTGACTGGCAGATTTATGGCACAAGCATTTGTGGAATTGCATTCATCCGCATTATATAAACATAATTATACTGCATTCTCAATTCCTTAATTATATTGCATTCATGATTCCTGCATGTCTGGTACTTTTCCATGCTGTGTACATTGATGAGGGTTAGATGTTCATTCGCTGCAATGATACTCACATGTTTGGGAGAGTTTGAGACATAAGGCTTTGGAATGAATGGTGGTGATATATTTACGTTAAGAGAGAGAGCAAAAGTGGTCTCTAAGAAGCACCATAGAAGTGGAAGTACAGGATGACAATTCTTAATTTCTGATAAGACTGTATTTCAGAATTGATCTAAAGGGACTCCTTTTCTTCATAGAATGACTTCATAGACTTCTATGATGGAAGCTGTGTGAGAGAATCTTGGAGAGGACGGTTTTTATTTATTTCTCTTCATGGCATACACACTCACTTTCCATACTGTCTTGAAAAACTGCATAGCCTATCAACACAGCTTTCCTTAGCTTATGTGGGGCTGCACAGGAAAAGAAAAAACAACAGCAGTGATACTTCTCCATTTTCCTCACCTGGTTATTCCCAGTTTCATTCTTTTAAGACAATATGCTTGAATAACCTGGATGTCTGGGTGGTTTCACCAACTTTGAGACTTGTTAAATACATATTAAAATAATGCGTAATATTTTTTATAAAAGGCTCTGGACACAATTCAGAGAAAGGTATGTAATTAATGATTGATTGTGTGTCATTAAATCACTGTCAACTATTAGTAACCATATAGATTTTCTTCATGACAATTGGTCCCTAAAAAAGTCCTTCAGATCTTCCAATGTTAGACATTTCAGCCATTTCCACTGTAAGTGAGTTCATCCACCTTGCTGCTGGTCCTTCTCTTCTTCTCTTTCCTTCCATCTTTCCAAGCATTAAAGCCTTATCCAGGGAGCTAGATCTCTGCATAATGCCCTGAAGTATGATAATTCTGGAATTAACAGGTTTAGTTTATTTTCATGAAATATGAATCCAGCATAGAATTGACTCCCCGGAATTACATAGCCATGAACAAATGCAACAATATTTAAAGATTATGAAAGGGTAAACTCTCGTCAGTGTTAGCTAATCTATTCTCTGTGTCTTTATATCTTCCCTCAAATGCAGGAACTGGTGTGAGAGAAGATGTCTACCTGATTTGGAAGGAACTAGAGGAAGCCAAGAATATCTTAACCCAGATAGAGAAAATTCTCATAGAGTTTGAGAAGTCTGAAATAGTGGCAGGTATTTTATAAATGCATAATTGCAAAAGGCTTGATTTATGAACAGTTTGATGGAAAGCATTCTCAACAGGTGCCATCCTTTAGAGATCAATCTACATATTGTAAATGTGTAGAAACAGTCTAAATATTAGAATAAAACTCCTCTCGACTTGGTTGTTTTTATTTGTAATCTACTTCTGAACTTGAGAAAAATAACAGAGCTAAATTGGAGAAGTTAAGAAGATCTAGCTTATTAGTCCTTCAGTGTAGATACATATATATTCATTTACTGATGCAATAGCTACTGTTTGTTCAAATTATTATGATCTTCACCTTCACTTGTTCTTTTGCCACAGCTTGCCTCAGTAGATCTGGGTTCAACATAATATCTCTCTTCTGAGAAAAGAATTTATTACAAAAAGTGATCTTAACAGACTTATTTCCTCTGATAAAAGAGATTGTTGGTTAAGGAAGGAATGAACTGGACTGTGTTCAGCATTATTGGACTTTCTCCAGTTCAGCCAAAACACCTGCTCTGTGTAGGGGGAAGAACTTTTCTCAGGGTCTTCTGCCAAATTTTCTCCCAAAAACCAAGGTTTCTGTACTGGTAGTCAATTCTCTCTGTCCCCTTTAAGTCTTGAGTGAAGATGTCACCTGCAACCACGTAGATTCTTCCCAGCCTTCCAGAATCTTGAATGGAGCTCATCCCTCTAGGTCTTTGCTTCCCATCTTCTAGAAAAGCCACCCTTGGACCCTTCTTTCTCCCCCAAAGGACACTTGCCTTGCACACTTCACTCGCCAACTTCTCTAGCTTCTCAATTCACAAGAGATGACATTAGTCTTTTAGTCTCCCCTTCTGTCTTCTCCCCTCCCGTCTCCATGTCTACTGAGGAGATTGGTGTTCTCCCAGAGATCCCAACACTTATATACCTTGCTGCACCAATGGAACTGCTTGTTCAAAATTTCCCCACAGTAGCTCTGAATAGCAGTCAGGTCAGTCCATCAGTTTCATGACAACGCAGCTGCCCCTCCAGGTCAAAAGTGAGCTGCTTTTTCTCCTTATCTCACTCCAATGTCCAGGAGAACAGCAGCCCTACCCACAAATCTCTACAGCAGGTCATAATCCCAGAAGAAGGCAGTTGCAAAACATTACAAGCTGTTACCTAAGAAAATTACATAGACTTGCAAAAGACCATAGTGACTAAGAATTGACTCAGATCAGAGGAGACTTACCTATAAAAAAGTAATATTTCTAAGGAAAGGAGAATGTATTAGTTGTACCATAAATAAATATGTATATGCAAATATATCCAATTAAAATTAAGTCATTTAATAGCTTCAGACTGATATTAGCACATGCTTATTTATTAACATTTTTATATCAGCAGAAGAAATGGATAAAATAGAATGTGAGCCAGAAGTAAAAGATTTTGTGAATTCCAGAGAGTGGCTTCAGAAGAATGGTTTGAAAGCCCAGAATCTGACCATACCTAGAGCTTTTTCTGATTGTGCTTTTCGTCATGTAAATGGAATTGTAGATATAAAATCCAAGCCAGAAGATGAATTTCTTCAGACAAATGCTGTAAGAAATCTTCCCATTGTATTATAATTTTTCTACTTTTTTGTGGAGTTGTGGGAGGTTAGTGGGGAGATCAAATAGATTTCCAGATTTTGTTAGTTCTATAGCAGAAAGCTTCATTTGCACTTCTGGCCATTATCATGTTGATACCCTTACAGGATCCCATTGTTTGCCTAGCAAGATTTCCTGCTGTTATTAAAACTGGTTAGGAATTGTGACTGAATGGGGTAAAGAGTATGTTTAATATTTTCTTAGTCCTCTAGGAAGTATTCACATGATTAGGGGAAATTTTTAGTGGGGGTTTTAAAATAATTTTAAATTACTTAGGCCAATTATTAATATTTGTTTTTTAATCATGTTTTAACTGTAGTTTTTGGTATTTTGTAGTTTTTATCTGGTTGTTAGCCGCCCTGAGTCTGCAAGGAGAAGGGCGGGATATAAATAGAAGCAATAAATAAATAAATAAATAAATAAATAAAATGGGGTAAAGAGTATGTTTAATATTTTCTTAGTCCTCTAGGAAGTATTCACATGATTAGCCAAACTGATTCTGGTTTTTTTCAAAGAAAAAGCATCCCAAGCATCACATCTGGAATGACTTTGTATTACTGTTCTCAAGAAATACATTGGATTCAGTCTGACCATAACAGCTAAATTTAATAATTCATTGAAATAAAGGAATCTAAGTTAAGTACTTAGACAGGTAGCCCTCATAACTTTCATAACTTCCAATGGTCAGTGATAAACAGTTGGTAAGCAAGGACCATCTGTCCTCAAAAGACATAAAAATGCATTGTAAGAATGAAATTTAGAAAGAAATAGTAGTATCCCATTTTCTACTCCCTTTTAGTGCAGGAATACAAATAATTTGATTCATAATAATCATTTCAACAACAAAGGGAGTGACTTCTTTCTTTTTTATCTACAGTAAACCACAGAGACTTTGCAGCAGAACTTTAAAAATGTACAGGTAGTCCTCAACTTATGACAACAGTTGAGGCCAAAATTTCTGTTGCTAAGTGAGACAGTTGTTAAGTAAATTATGTTCCCATTTTATGATCTTTCTTGCCACTGCTGTTAAGTGAATCACTTCAGTTATTAAGTTAGTAACCTGGGTGTTAAGTGAAGCTGGCTTTCCCATTGACTTTGCTTGTCAGAAGGTTGAAGAAGGGGATCATGTGACCCCAGGACACGGCAACCGTCATAAATGTGAGTCAGTTGCCAAGCATACGAATTTTGATCCCATAACATGGGGATGCTGCAACAGTCGTAAGTGTGAAAAATGGTCAGAAGTCACTTTTTTCAGTGCCGTGGTAACTTTGAACAGTCACTAAATGAACTGTTGCAAGTCAAGGATTACCTATATTTCAAGGCTGTTGATCTATGTGTGCTTGTCTCCAGTATGCTAAATAATAATTCACAATATCCCAGTCTCTGTAGGGGATTGTACTTCAGTGTATTTAAATTGCATTGGCTGAGTCAAGGCTGATCAAAAGTTTACAAGGCCTCTGATTCTCTTGTCCTGTTGCACACCACTTACTGAATTCATTTCAAACTCATTTACATCTACTGATTTTAAAGCTTGAGTAGATTTAGGGAAACTTAAGAAATCATACTCACAGAGGAAATCTTTGTTCTTTTAGGAAACAAATAAAAAGGTAATCCATGCCAAATACTGTAACAATTTTATACATACTGTCTTGGAAGATGGATCTATAATTCATTTACATTTGAATAAAGAAAGATGCAAGGAGTTTGAAAATAAAATGAAGAACGCTCTTTATCAGATGGAAGAAAGGTTAGTTTGCATCTGGATAACATCTTTTCTAAAAATAGATCTTGTGAGGAAAAAAAGCTGATGTATCTTATTAAAAAGTTTTTGAAATGACCAAGTACTCTAATATTTAATGCTGGGTACTCTAATTGTTTAAAAATTAAACATGGGCAATGTTAAGGGTTTCTAACTACAATATCAAATGTACGTATACTGTATTCATTTATGAAGATTCATTTGAGTAGCATAATTATATTCTATGACCTTCAAACCTAATATCTTATTTTTAATGAAATTCAGCTGTAAAAACATCACTTTTATTCTATAATGCCCCATATTCTATATATATTTTACTAAAATAAAGGCCAAAGTTCTAGAAGTACTCATCCCAACGTAGTCATAAATTTCCTTTAAGACATTTGCATCATGTTGAAATTATGACTATTCAAATCTTACTTTATTTTTTTAATCTATGAGATTTTGAATAAATTTTGAATTAAACCATGGAGTTTAATTAAACCATTAAGAGTTACAATGGTGCTTCTAAAAGCAAGTATTATTTCTTTAATATTAAATATTTATTCAATATTTACGTGATGGATGTTAATAAAGTAATAACAATGAAACACTGAATAGTGCATCATTAAAGCCGCCAGCATGAGCTTTAGTCTGCATTTATTTATTTTGTTTATATTCCACCTTTGTTCAAAGCTGATGGAAAGAGAAGTCCAATTGAAATGTACTCTCTCAATAACTCCATAAAGTAGATTAGGTTATGTGATAGCATACATGGTAGTATGAAGACTACAATCTGATTATTCCTAATCTTTATTTGATGCTTTAGGTCTTCTTTGCTGAGAATAATGGAAATTATAATACCAATTCAATGACTGACAGCTGTTTTAACTCACTACTAACACTTAAAATCTACAGTATATAGCCTAGAAACCATATTCCTGCAAGTTATCCAATGATCTTTGTTTATCTTCCAATTTCAAATGTCTTTTAATTAATAATATTTATTTTGTCTTTCTTAAAGTGATTTACTTGGCATTCTTTTATCCTTTATATTAAATTAATAAAAATAAAATGATTTAGAATACTAGGAAGTGACATCAGACATCATTCTTGATATGCCTTTCATTTCATGTAAAAAAGTATTCTTGTGTAGAATTCAGGATCTTAAGAAAGGAAGCCGAGCGCTCTTTGGAGATGTCACAGATGACCACATCTATATCCTCATTGATGTATCACAGTCTATGGTATATAAACTGCCTGTGGTGAAGGAGAAAATATATCAACTTATAAGAGTGAGTGACAGCTGTTTTGGTGAAGACAAGTGTCCTAATGTAGAATGACTGATTTTCTGAAATGGATCTAGGAAGTTGCCTTTTACAGATAGTCCTCGACTTATAGCAGTTCATTTGGTGACCTTTCGAAGTTACAACATCATTGAAAAAAGTGACTTATGCCTGCTTTTCACACTTACGACCATTGCAGCATCCCCATGATCATTTGATTTCTGACAGTTGCAGTGTCCCTGGGTCATGTGATCTCTTTTGCTATCTTCTGACAAGCAACGTCAATGCAGAAGCAAGATTCACTTAACTGATTGATCCACTGTGGCAAGAAGGGTCATAAAATGGGATAAAATCCACTTAACAACTGTCTTACTTAGCACCAGAAATTTTGGGGCTCAGTTGTGGCCGTAAATTGAGGATTTCCTGTATTGTTGATCTCTCAAGCTCAGGGGTGTCAAATTGGGGGCCGGATGCGTCATGCCAAAACCGTGTCCAGTCCATTGCCAGCAATGGGAAAAAAGTCATGATATGTCACGACACATCATGTGACATTACGAGTTTGACACCCGTGCTCTAGCTGAATATGTGCTGCCTGGAATTAGTTCTAGGTGTAATCTTTTCCAATCTTTCCTGGAGTTGTTAGAACTGAGCTAGAACCTTATTCTTCCACATTAATGTTCTACTAGTGCCCTCCAAGTGGAAGAGATTTTCTAAGTCCATTTTCTCAGATGGAATGGCAGACAATGAATTAGGACATTCCCCATATCATTGTTCTCCAGTGATGGTGTCATCATTTGCTATGTTGACACTGTTTTTATAATGGGTGGTTTTAATCTTTTCAGTGTTTTTATGTTGTAAGCCACCCAGAGTTGTTGGATACGAGATGAGTGGCAAATAAATGTTATAAGTAAGTAAGTAGGTAAGTAAGTAAGTAAAAGTAAGTAAGTAAAAGTAAGTAAGTAAGTTCACTATGCTGGGTGGGAATTCTGGCAATGCTGAGTACCTCATGGAGAAAATTAAGTACAAGTAGACAGTATTTTTAAAAGAGCAGAATTACAATTTCCAAAACATTTAATACGTATTTGCTAGACAAATGAAATATTATCCCATAACTGACTGCTTCTCATATATGATGACAGGGTGGGTGGGCGGGCAAAGGGAATATGATTTTTCTCATTCAGAGAAATCATTCAACAGACAATTTCTTACAGGAACAGTTTCAGAACAAAACCAGGTTTAACTTTGTTAAATTTGATGCTGAAGCAATAGCCTGGAAAGACAAACTTGCTGAAGTTAATGAAGAAAATATAGAAGATGCTATACTTTGGATAAAACAACTTCAGGTAACTATAGAAAAAAGTTTAAGCAAATGGAAAGGAGCTAAACTATTTTTGGAGTTCTCCTTCCCTTCTTCCATGCTCTGTTTCAATATATTTGTGTTACTGTAAAATTTCATATGAAGGGAATCCTTCCAAGTAGACCAACATAATTTAGGTTATCTCTACTATTACTATGGTAATTGGTGTTTTTATAAACACTTATACTTTTATTATATTAATTTCTATTAATGCAGTAACCATGCTTACTAGAATACAGATTTGATTTAAAATAACTCAGCCTTCTTTTCTATAGTAATATTTTTAATGAGCAAGAATGTTGATTCAGAAGGACATTCCTGCTCCAGGAAGGAATATTGAGGGATATTGGGAGTGTTCATTACTTTGAAGGAAATGACCAGGGTTTCTCAGCCTTGACAATTTTAAGATGTATGGACTTCAGTTCCCAGAATTCTCCATCTGGCATGCTCATTGGTGTAGATACACTTGGTAATTTAAAGCAGGACAAAGGGCATGGCCCGGGAAGAATTATTAATTGGATTGAGAGGCCTTGTATCTACTGCACATGTATTTTATATTCTCCATCACTGCTCTAAAGGAAGAGAGAAAACTCAGTAAGCCACCCAGAGTCTCTTGATTGTGAGATGGGAGGCATATAAATTTAAGTAGTAATAAATAAATAAGTTAATCTTATCTGTCAATAATCATTTCTGAAGCTGTCTTCAGGCTAATGAAGTGCCAGTAGTCCCTCATTTAATCCAAATAGCTACTGGTAGTTGGTTTCCATTTAACAGTTCTCTTCTCTTCCAGCAAACTACAGAAATATATTTTTGTAGTCTTTCATTACAGAACTGTTACTTTCAGCTATTGAACATATCAGTAAAGAATAATGGGATTTTAAATATCACATATATTATCTACAATGTGAATTAGATTATATAAAGAGTTTAAAAATATGCCTCACCAGCACACCTGAGAAATAATTTTTATAACCCATTCCATAAATCTGCCCACATTAACATTTTAATTTTTCTCTGTTCCTCCACTGTCTGCCTAGGTTGGGACTACTACAAACATACTGAAAGCGCTTCAGATTGCCTTTGCTGATTGTGACATTCAAGCCATTTATCTTCTTACTGATGGGAGACCTGATCAGGTAGCTATGAAGAAGCAAATCATATCAAGACAATATGATGATGTAACACTGGCCAGATGACAAAGCAAAACAATGATGTAGACCAAGGATGGTCAAACTGACTACAAGGTGACAGATGAAGGAAGGCATACATCCCTGTGTCTCCTCCCAGTCTTTATTCCATCAACACATTGGAAACATGAAAGATTGGGAGGAGGATATGGTGACAGTGGAAGGCAAAGAAGCATTTCTGTATCTAAAGTAGGGCATTCCAAAATGTGATGTTTATGGGAAAATGGGATTAGGTTTAGGAGGGGAAAACAACAATTTTGGAGGCTGCTACCTGAACAAAAAGTCTTTTTAAATAAAAACTGAGCAGGGGACAGAACTGGCAATATTCATAGGAGGACAAAGCTGCAGTGGAAAGACAGCAATTGTAATCCTGTGAAAGAAAGGTTTAGCTGATCTAAATAGAGATGATTTTAATGGGGTATAAGAGACAGAAACATGATGATGGCAAAAATGGAAATGCTCAGTCTAAGCATAAAATAGAGAAGCGATACCAGAAATGGCAGCTGTACATTTAGCATTGTTTTTCTTTTAACAACTGGTAAAACCGGATGCTCTGTTGCTATGCCATAGTGTTGGTTATTTCTTTACATATACCACTAGCAGTCAGCGGTGTGCATCAGAGAACATACACCATCAGAATTTGAGCTTCATGTGAATAGTGATGTTGGAACTTGAACTTTGTATTGCTTATTCTATGGAGTTTGAGTTTCCTCACTATGCTGCAGAGTAATGCTATTGTAAATAATGATTAGAAAAGATTTAGCCAGTAAATAAGTTGTGGACCTCTGAATCTAGTCTTCTCCCCAAGTGATACTCCTTCAGAGGTTCAGCTCATTCGACTATTGTTATGATATAAAACTGAGGGAAAAGATGGGGGAGACTCTTTAAATATATTTTTGGTTTGTTTCTTGTTAGTTAAATATTCCATAGAAATAAGAAATGTATCAGTAAATCTGACAACCCATGGTCAAGAACTTTCAGATTGAGCATAACTACTGTTGAAATGTGAACCTCAAGAGATTTTTAACTTAGTTCTGGCTGCAAGATATGGGCTTCAGAAGTATGGACAATCACAGCAAAGATTTATACATATATTTGTTCCTATCTAGTGATCATCTGTATTTTTGTGGCCAAATCTGTTAGGCTGAGGTACTTTGCAAATCATCAAGCGGAAACAGGTTTCCAGCCATGATCTAGGTGCAAATAGCAAACAACAAAAAGCAAATTCGACATTGTTTAACCCTCTATTTTTTAAAAAAACCTTAAAATATTGACTACTTTGGGGAAAATAATAGGGCTCTACAGAAGGTAGAAGAATAACTTATTTAATGTATTATAGAATCTGATATCGGGTTAAAATGGACTGTATGTGTATAGTCACAGAAATGCAAAAAATAGTTGACGTAAAGTTTGATATTTTTTTTAACGTTGATTGGGGAGGTGTTTGCAAATAGCAGTATTTTCCTATGCTTCATGCAAGTAGCTACTATTTTTGGCATAGGGATGAAAAGTTTTAGAGTGTAGTAGAGAGCATAAGCTCTCTCCAAAATGCCACTGGAGATAGATGTTAATGTATTCTTCTGGAAAGTAACAACAGTAGATGAGAGAAGCCTGAAGTGAACATTGTAGTGCTTAGGTTGATTTTGTCAGCCATATAGACCAAGTGAAGCCAGATAAATCTGAAGATTCTCAGTTTATTTATTATTTGTATAAATAACTCAAGGCAGAGAACACACATAGTACTCCTTCCTCCTCCTATCTTTCCCACACCAACAGCCAAATGAAGTGGGTTAGGCTGTGTGAGAGAGAATGATCCAAGGTTACCTAGCTGGCTATCATGCCTAATGTGGGTCTCCCAGTTTCTGGTTGATGCCTCAAGCACTAGACCAAATTGGCCAACCAACTAAATTATTGTCCAGAAATGCTGCAACATAGAAATTAGAGCCATTTGGACAAGAGTTTTTACGTTGGAATTTAAAGCTCATCCAGTGGAATTTGGCTTCTGATTTAAGAAAGTCCCAGCCACTGATTGCTATGGAATAATGATTAAATGCTTCCACACTACTTGATTTATTGTTAAAGGCTAAGTGATCATTTAAGTACTTTCTATTTGGATATCTTTAAATTTACACATTTTTCCTTCCTTGTTCATTGCACAGCACCCCAATACAATTTTAGATGAACTCAAACTTCGGCAAAACATTCCAGTTCACACTATATCATTTAACTGTGATGATACTGGAGCCAATCAATTTTTGCACGAGCTGGCCAGCAGCACAGGTGGACGATTTCACTACTACCATATTTATCTGACAGATCCTGATTCCCCAAAACCTTTTGAGGTAAGTCTTTAAAAATGGTCCAGGTCCATTTTTACCAAAGAGACAAATAAAGAATGATTTAAGAATGATTTTAGACACATTGAAATATTACAAAATGTATCCAGGGAAACAAATGGCTTTGATTTTTTTAGACGCACAGAAAACTTTTGATAATGTCAATTGGCAATTTTTGGTCCAACAACTAAACTATTGGATTTTGGAGAAAATTTCATGAATATAATTCAAACAATTTATCATAGACAAACTGCCAAAATAATTGTGAATGGAGATTTTACAGAGAGTTTCAACATTAAAAAAGGCACAAGACATGGGTGTCCATTATCCCCACTATTATTTATTTTAACTCTGGAAGTGTTGAACAGAAATGTTAGACAGGATCTAGAAATTAAAGGAATGGAGATAAAAGATGAAAAGTACAAACTACAAGCATTTGTGGATGACTTGGTATTTATATTAGAGGACCCGTTACAGACAAGTCCTAAGTTATTAGCAAAGATTGAAGAATTTGAAGAAGTAGCAGGATTGAAAATCAATAGAGAAAAGACTAAAGTTATAGTTAAAACCTTACAGATAAACAAAAAAACCAATTATAAAAAAAAACAGACCTTCAAGTAGTAAAGAAAGTTAAATATTTGGGGATATATCTAACAGCAAGGTGTGCAATAATCAAAGAAGATAATTATATAAAATTATTAAAACAAATAAAACTAGACTTGGAAAAATGAAAAAAATTACTATCAATGTTAGGAAGAATAGCGACTGTGAAAATGAACATTTTACCAAAACTACTCTTTTTATTTCAAACAATACTGATAAAAATTGACAATTTTTTTTCAATGAATTAAATACATTGATACTGAAATTTATCTGGCAAGGAAAAAAGTGAGAATCAGACTGAAAATGTTACAAGAAGCAAAAGAAAATGGAAGCTTTGGGCTACCAGACTGGGTCTTGTACTATCAAGCACCGGACTAACATGGTTAAAAGAATGAATAACTCTTAGAACAGGGATCTTCAAACTTGGCCCTTTTATGACTTGTGGACTTCCAGAATTCCTCAGCCAGTCATAAAAAGGCCAAGTTTGAAGATCCCTGTCTTAGAAACAAAAGACTATTATACCTGGAAGGGCATGACCTACAACTTGGATGGCATGCTTTCCTATGGTATGAGAAGAACAAAATTCACAAATACTTTCAAAACCACTATATAAGAAATGCACTCCTTTTGACATGGGAAAAGGTAAAATCAAGAACCTACATGAAAATACCAGGATGGATTTCAAAAACGGAGGCATTCGTACACCCAAACTTAATTATGAGAAACTTGTGACTTATAAAGATATTTTGAATACTGAGGGGAAACTACAAACTAAACAAGAATGGGAAGAACAGGGCATTGAGCAAATGAGATATGAGAAAGATGCAAAAATATATGGTTTTTACAAAGATCAGACAACGTTAGACCAGATACTATTGTCATCAGATGACAAATTGATTAAGAAACTATACAATTTTCTGTTAAATTTAAAGATGGAAGATGAACAAGTGAAAGAAACAATGATAACTTGGGCAAAATGTTTTGGGCACAATGTAGAGTTAGAAAAATGGCAAAACCTATGGGAAAGAAACTATAAAATAACGAAGCCAGGTACTTATACAGAATTTTGCATTTACCACCTGCAAGACTAGCAAAATGTTTAAAAATATGTCTAGCAATCATTGGAAATGCAGACAAAATCCAGGCACATATTATCATGTTTGGTGGACATGCCCTAAAGCAAAGAACTATTGGTCAAAAATACATAGGTGGCTAGAAAAGATGATAGCCGCGCATGTAGACTATAAACCGGAATTATTTCTTTTTGGCATAATTTCAGAAAATTATGATAAGAAATGTGTATACTTAATATTGCATATATTAACAGCAGTGAGAATTATATTTGCTCAATACTGGAAAAATGAAGAAATACCATTTGAAGAAGATATAATTAAGAAAATTTTGGACTGTGCAGAAATGGATAGGCTTACATTGAAAATGAAGGGGAAGCAAGATTCAGAATACTTTCAAACATGGGAATTTTTTTATAAATGGTTAGAAAAATGGAATAAAGGAATGGAAATTGTATCACTATTAATGTCAAACATGTAAACCCAGACAATGTGTTGCTTATTAAATACTAAAGATTGTTACTGTAAAAATTAATAAAATATACAAAAAAATGGTCCAGGTCCAAATTAAAGGGGTCTATGATAATTCGCTGTGGCCAACTCACCACAGCCAACTTGCTGTGGCCAATTCTCCACAGGACAACTCACCACGGCAAACTTGCCATGGGACAACTCATTGTGGGACAAGAGTTACATTAATATATAAAGAAATGGTGGAATAGAATCCTTGAAGAAAGGATGCCAAAGGATATGTGAATGACAAAAATTAAAATAATTTTTATTTTAAATAATTAAATTGAATTGTTAAATTATCCTGCAGCAAGTTGTCCCATGGCAAATTGGCCACGGCGAGTTGTCCCGCAAAGAGTTGGCCACAGCAAGTTGTCTCATTCCGTATCATAGTTGGCACTAGATTTTGAGCAAGATATCCTTTATGCACCTATGATCTTGATTGGGCCTACTGTGCAAAAAGCTGAGCAGGATTGGACTTGCTTAATACCTGCATGAGAAACCAACAAGGAAGCTCAGTGCTCAAGGATGTCTATGGAATATTGGGTTTGTAGATTAAATTGAGAAATTGGAAAACATCCCAGAAGAATGTGGCAAGTAATGTCTATATTTTTTTCCAAATAAACTATATGGATAGGTTCTGAAATGACTAGGAGTTAAATTCAACTTGCAGGAGACTGCATAAAAAATAACAATAATAGGTACTTCAGCTGTATCCCAGAGTTACTACAAACTATAACTCCATTATTCTTCACCATAGTTGGATGACCAGAAGAATAGCTTTAATGAAGATAAATGTCATACGAATTTCATATGAATTTCTTAAACATATGAAAACTATACTTGGGGAAAGATGCTCAAAATTATAAGTAAAATACAGAAAAATGTAGGTATAAAGAGGAAAGAAGAGAACAAAAATCAAAAGAGTTATTATTTTAATAACACCCAGAGAATTTTGGCTATTGGGTAGTTTTAAAAAAAAACAACAAGCAAAAAGATTGCAACAAACCAATATTAAGAATCGAGTTTTATTAACTGGTTCAACACTAGATCAGTTCAATAAAATAACATTTAAGTGAGTTGTACATCTTCATTTTGATACCACTTTAGTTTCTGGCTCAAATTATTGTATTTTCTCCACTGAATATAGTCTCTGGGACACTTGAGGAAATTGCTGCTCTATGTATGACAAAATAGTGGGAAAAAAGTTACACTAAATTTTTTGGTTTGCCCTGAAGTTTGATGTCTTGGGGATTGATGAAAGCCAGGGGGGTTGCTTAATTAACATGTGGAAAGTGTTGATATCAAAACCAACAGTAATATGGTGATAATTAAAATAAGGCTATTTATTTTAGGGACTAATCCCATTATAGTAAGCCAGACATCATTTGCATGTTTTTGGGCTATATGGTGCCTACAAAACTAATTAGTAGCTCATGGGCTATTGTGAAGATAACATTGAAATATCTGGCTAAAAATATTACATACTTTGTGCTCCTTGAATTTGGTTGTTTGTTTGCAGACATTTTATTATCTGACTAGGTAACGTCATCAGCACTAGTCAGGTGTTAGTTGGTGAGGTAATGAAATGTTTGCAAGAAATCAATGAAGCTCAGAGGGAGTCCATAGTTCAACCCCAATCTATATAAATTCTTTTCTATTGGAATTACATTCTTTTAGTTAAGAGAGGAAAAAAAGGCTAAGAACTACTAAGGGTTAAGCTTTTTGCTGTCAGGATCCTTTCTCACATTTAAAAATTATGGGGGACTCTAAAACAATTTATATTTCTATGGGATATATTTATCAATATTTACTGAATTAAAAATTAAAATTCATGCATTCATCAAATATTTATTGATTAATAAACCCACTAGATATTAACTAAAATATTTTGCATTCAAAAACCCATATTTTTGAACAAATAAAAATAAGAGGGACATTATTTTAAATTTGTGCAAATATCTTCAATGTCTGGCAAATAATTTTGATATTGTGGACCCCTGACAGACCCCCAAGGACCAAGGAGCATACTTTAAGAAACACTATAGAAAATTCTTCTTGGGAAATCAATGCTCAGAAAGAATAGGAGAAGCAATAAAATATTACTCCAAAGCCTGCTTAATACTTAAAGCAGTTGTACTATAAACTGTATACTGTAGATAATGCCTTGTAATTATTTGCTTTAAAAAATGTTCTGTGGTGTTTGTGCTGCTCAACAGTTGTAACAAATGGCTTACTTTTTGACAGTGTGAGGATATATATTTGGTTAGAAGAGAGATAGAACGAGGAGAAAAACAACTGAACAAAGTACAATCCTTTTACACTGGCAGCGATTTGATGGATTTGTTTAATGGAGCAAAAGATCTTCACGATAAGTATGTGCTTCTTCTTTGTTTCTTCATTCTTCAGCTCTTATGCATAGGACAATTTTTGTCACAGTGATTTGTATTCTGAAAGACAGGGGTAAGGAAAAAAAATCATTGATGTTAATAAAATCAAGCACTCTATGAGAAGAAACAACCAACTAGAAAAAGCCAATGCTTTTATTGCTCAAAACAATTGTAAGGTTTTCCACTTAGCCTTACAATTGTCCCAGCATTACTCAGGAATTTAAAAGAGCCAAAGAAACTCCTGAGCCGAGGTTTCAGCAAGCAAACAACTTTTATTTTGATCAAAATAGAGTTGGGTGACCCCATCTCTCTTCGTGGCTGGTAGAGAGATGAAGGCAACAACCAGGAAAGATGTCTTCCACCTTTTATACCTTTCCAGAACAAAGAGATCAGGTCTTTGTATCAGGAATGAAAAGGTACAGAAAAATAATTCCAAGATGATGATAATAAAATGATAATACCACTTTACAATGCCTTGGTAAGGCCACACTTGGAATACTGCATCCAGTTTTGCTCACTACGATTTAAAAAAGATGTTGAGACTCTAGAAAAAGTACAGAGAAGAGCAACAAAGATGATCAGGGGACTGGAGGCTAAAACATATAAGGAACGGTTGCTGGAATTGGGTATGTCTAGTTTAACGAAGAGAAGGACGAGGGGGGACATGATAGCAGTGTTCCAATATCTCAGGGGCTGTCACAAAGAAGAGGGAGTCAAGCTATTCTCCAAAGCGCCTGAAGGCAGGACAAGAAGCAACGGATGGAAAATAACCAAGGAGAGAAACAACCTAGAACTAAGGAGAAATTTCCTGACAGTTAGAATAATTAACCAGTGGAACAACCTGCCTCCAGAAGTGGTGAATACTCTAACACTGGAAGTTTTTAAGAAGAGAGTGGACAGCCATTTGTCCGAAATGGTATAGGTTTCCTGCCTGAGCAGGGGGTTGGACTAGATGACCTCCAAGGTCCCTTCCAATTTTTTTTATTATTATTATTATTATTATTATTATTATTATTATTATTATTATTATTATTATTATTATTATTATTATTATTATTATTATTATTATTCATTAAACATGAACCTCAGTCAACTGAACATTCAAATTGGCTGGCGCTGATGGTTGACACGGGTTGCTACCAGCATCCTAGGTGTCAACCAGGTATCTCCTTAAAATATAAGATGTTCCAAGTAGCGCAGTTTTTTGTAACATTGCTGGAGTTATTGCAGGAAGCTGCAGTTTCTTGATGTATTTTGCAAAGTAGTTATTATTATTATTATTATTATTATTATTATTACTATTATTATTATTATTATTATTATTATTATTATTATTATTATTATTATTATTATTATTATTATTATTATTATTCATACACAGCAACCCAGGCTCCATCCGTAACTCCTTTTCCCCCTCCCCTTACCATGCTCTTTTCATGTAAGCAATATATATAAAGTATCACTACCAATATCAATATTACTAATATTAACCTTAAGCATAATAAAATCCCTTCACAATAATGAACTGGAAAATATAATACTCCTTTGGAAAACCTCAAGGCATCTTTACAGGTAGTCCACAACTTGCAACAGTTCATTTAGTGACCAAAGTTACAATGGCACTGAAGAAAGTGACTTCTGACCATTTTTCGCATTTATGACCGCTGCAGCATCCCCATGGTCACATGACCATAATTCGGACGCTTGGCAACTGACTCATATTTATGACAGTTGCAGCGTCCCAGGGTCGTGTGATCCCCTTTTGTGACCTTCTAACAAGCAAAGTCAATGGAGAAGCCAGGTTCACTTAACAACTGTGTTACTAACTTAACTGCAGTGATTCACTTAACAACTATGGCAAGAAAGGTCATAAAATGGGGCAAAAGTCATTTAACAACTGTCTCACTTAGCAACAGAAATTTTGGGCTCTATTGTGGCTGTAAGTCGAGGACTGCCGACATTGTAAGACAGTTTGACATAGAATAAATGTACGTCTATAGGCTTGTCAGTTTCACTCTTTTGAGTTCTTTCTGTTCCTCTGAAAGCAACATAGGCTTTCCTCCTGTTTTGCTCTCAGTATTTTTCCAAGTTGGCAACTTTAACATGTGTGGTCTTCAACTTTTTGAATTCTCCAGCCAACTCACACTTGTGATGTCTGGTAGTTTTCCCTTCTCTGTCTAGATATCAAGCAATCATGGATGTATTTGACTCATTGGTCTCACTGTGACCTAGACACTTCTTTGGGACTACTATCTTTTTTTAAACAATAAAGTAAGCTTACTGTATTCTTTTTTATTTCAATTCTAAGAGAGTGATGTTTTATTTCCACTTTATTTAAATTATTTGCTATCTCCAAGCCGTCTTTCTTCTCCTCTGCATATACAGCTGGATTCTCAACATAATGTACACATGTCCTCTATTTTTACCTCTTGAATATAAACATGGATTAGCTTTTTTCAGCTCAAAGCCCAGGCATGGGATATTTAGTTTGGTGGCTGCTTCCTTTAGTCTATATGTTGAGTTTTCAGTTCACATACCAGTTATTCTTTCCCTGGATCTTCAAAACTTGGTTGACTCATGTAGAAAGACTCTATTAATATCTAAGTGCTCCACATGCTGTTTTATAAAGTGATTACTCTACATAGAATTCTGAGGCTTGCAAGTTTAACTACTGGTGCAAAAACCCTCATCGTACTTTCCCCATATTTATACGTTTAGGCCTTTGCTAGTAACTTAGCATTATAGCATTAAACATTTCCACTAGTGGCATAGCTGATTTTGATCCCCCCTCCCAGTCTATGTCTTTCTTGCCCATTTTTTAGTTTTGTTAGAATCCATGTTTTTGTGCAAAGATTCCCATTTCTTAGGGAGGAAATTATTTAAGTGCTGATAGTTCCTGTATTTTTTCCCCATGAATGGGCATCAGACACATCCCTTACTCTATCTGTGCAGCACATTCTCTCAAGTGGGATTCCTTTATTAAATCAGTGAGAACTCCTTAATTTTAATACTGTTTCAGACTGTTTGTCAATAGCCCCTTCTGAATCGGATACCATTTCAGATTCTTCTGACTTATTTTCAGTAACCGCTTCTGAATGTGCGATGTTATTTTTAGCTGTTTTCCCTTGTGTATTTTCTGGGTTGACTCAGATGCTATTGGTAAAATCAGGTTGGTGTGTCTGTCTAGATATTATATATAGATATTGTAATTTATCTGGGATTATCCTTCATTAAAATAAATAATAATACCCGGATTTACTTTTCCAGTTTTAATTTTTCCAGTTTTAAAAGTCTAAAGTCCTATAGCCTTTGATATCCCAGCATTATTTCTAATTGGCTTTTATAATTTATTCCTAAGGATCTATGCATAAGCTTTACATCCAAATATCTTTAGGTGTGACACATTTGATTTGTCGCCCTCTCCTTCTATAACTCAAACTGGGTTTCTCTGCACTGGATGCAGATAAGTAGCTGTGTTAAGTGCTTCACCCTGGAAATCATTGAATAACCAACAAAAGGCATCTTATCATGGTTAATGCACTTTGATTCTTTCTTTCTGCAATTCTATTGTGCTCAGATATATTATGCATGCATCCTACTACTCCTCTGGTTGCTCTAGATCAGACATGTCAAGCACAAGGCCCGGGGGCTGGATGTGGCCCACAAAGTGGTTTCATGTGGCCCGTGAAGCCATCCTGGAAACAGCGAGGGAACGGCCCCCGCTGCCTTGGCCCTGGCCCAGGTCGGCCGGGAGCCAATGTACAATTTTGTGGTGGCCATCTATGCTGAAACGCATTCAGTCTTACTCCACAAGGCCGTCTGGAAACAGCAAGGAACCAGCCCGCCGCGTCGGCCCCATCCCCTGGGTGCATGCTGGGGAGGTGTCACCCTTTGTGAGGAATCAAAAAATGCACCATTGCCTGGAAGTGGCCAGCAAATGGCCCTCACCTACTTCACATATCCGGCTTGATGGGGTCTGGGGGAGGGGTTTCAGCAGGCAGCGGGGCGCTCTCCTCACAGTGCCGAGAGGCTGAGCCGGGCGGTGCAAATCCAAAAAGAAATGCAAGGCCACCCAGCTCCCAGCCTGCCTGGTTTCAGCAGGCAGCGGGGTGCTCTCCTCACAGCGCCAAGAGCTGAGCTGGGTGGCGCAAATCTGATGAGAAGTGCAATGTTGCCTAGCCCCCAGCCTGCCCAGTTTCAGCAGGCAGCAAGTGCAAAGCTGGCAAGCTTTGCACCACCCGGCTCAACCTCTCGGTGCTGTGAGGAGAGCGCCCCACTGCCTGCCGAAACTGGGCAGGCTGGGGGCTGGGCAGCATCGCGTTTCTTTTTGGATTTGCGCTGCCCGGTTCAGCCTCTTGGCGCTATGAGGAAAATGCCCTGCTGTCTGCCGAAACCGGACAGGCAGGGGGCTGGGCGGCATTGCACAGTAACATTGACTCTCACGCTGCTCATGGCATCCTCTCCCCCAGAGCCCACCAAGCCAGATATGTGAAGTAGGTGAGGGCCATGTGCTGGCCACTTCCAGGCGATGGTGCATTTCTTCATTCCTCACGAAGGGTGACACCTCCCCAGCTGCGTTTCTTGCCTGTTTTTCTCCCTCCCTCATCTCAAATATTTTCCCACCACTCTGTACTTAGGAAGGAAGGAAAGAAGGAAAGAAAGAGAGGGAAGTCCTGCCTTAGTCCTGCCCTGCTGCCCTTTCACCATCCCCTTGCCCCCTCCTCCTGGCCTATCCTGGTGGTCTCCCATCCTATTGCTAAGGAAGCTTTGGATACAAAGCCGGGTCTCCTCCCATGGAGAGGGAATGGGCCTCCCTCTGACTTTGCCCTCATACCCATCATGAGCAACCTGGGTAAGGAGAGCAAGCACAGCAGCAGCAGCCTTGAGGAGGAGATAAGTGCAGCTGGGTGCCCCCTTGGGGAAGTGGGGCTGGGCTTGCTGCCGTGGGTGCTCAAGGGCCAGGCTGGGCATTTGACCTCTGCTGTCCACGGCTCCCAGTAGCCCACACCACCATCCAGCCCTCCCTGCATGGCCTGAGAGGAACAGTAAGGCTCCTCCAGTGGACCATGCCTTGGCACTTGCCCTGGTCCCATCCCCTTCTGCCAGAGACCCTCAGATCTGTCCCACTCCTGCCCAGGTCCTCACAGGCACCCTTGACACAAATGATGTAGAGCTGGCCATGCCCACCCAGTAGGCCACACCCACTCCATCCACACCCACCCCGTAGGCCGCACACACACTGGCCACACCCACCCAGCCCCCCCGAGGGCAACCGCAATCCTCATGCGGCCCTCAATGAAATTGAGTTTGACACCCCTGCTCTAGATTGCATAAATTTCAGCAAATTAGTTTCATTGTATTTTCTTTATATCATGTGCATTTTTAAGAACAACCTCACATTTACACTGCGTAACGTAAGACTTATGTAATCTGCATTCAATTCAGGTATGTATGTGCTTCTTGGAATATTATATACCTGCTGTCATAATTTATTATATTTATATTATTTATTATTATTT
>NW_015386095.1:774005-788842 GCF_001527695.2 Protobothrops mucrosquamatus | reverse complement strand
TTTTTTTTACAGTCCCTATGCAGGTTCAATATTTCTTTTAGGATATTTGATTTCACTATCTCTTTCCATTATGTGAATTTTAGTTCTTTAAAGTCCCTATCCCTTTAATATGTTCATTACCATTACAATAATGTATGAATACATTTCATTTTTTATTTTGTTTACAGAAATGTCTTCAGCTATGTCACTCAAAGCATGCTGGTACACCTCTAATTGGCAAACATTCTAAAGGGAAACTTTATCATGAAATCTGATTAATCTACAATATATCAACATACAAAATATGATACATTGGATATATTGGACAAATATATTCCATATATTTACAATTTTCTGATTATCTTAATAAGAATTTGTTGATTCATGCTGTTTCACTTTAGTATCTTTTAAATAGAATGGTACTAATATCTAGTAAACTTCCTATCCTTAATAGTTCCAGATTTATATATTTTTAATATTAAAGTATTATTGTTCATTTCATAGTGTCTCTACATTTGTCTTAACTTGTCCTATATTTTCTTTCCTGAAGTACAGTGTTGAATCTATTATATGTCATGCTCAATTTCAGAATTATTTTAAACTTTAGTATGTATATCCTCTTTCCTCTAAGTTACCCTGGTTTGGGCTTTTTCTAGACATGGCATCTCTAAAATGCCAGAGAAGTTCTACTTTTCAACCAGTGCCTTTATCTTTGTTTTCCAGATGTTGTACTCCTTCCTATCTGTATGACATTTTCTGGTTCCAGTGTAATAGTTTTTAAAAATGTTTTATAAGAGGTAAAAATGTGTCTTAATTAGGACACTCTAACTCTCAATGAGTATCCATAATTTGTGGCTCTAAATGCTAGTTCAACCATATATTTGACCAAGTGCCTGAAATAAATTGGGATAATTATTTTTACATAACTGGAATCATCTCAGTACTCAGTGTTTAGTTATGGTCCATAGCTTTTGGTTGGAAAATGACTTTGGGCAATTTCCAAATTTCCATTTACACCCAGCATACTTCCCATTAATCCTATAACCCAATCAGAGCATGCACATAAATTCAGCTAGCAAAAATATAGGTTGAAGCTTATTTATTAAACATCAGCAAATATCAAAATAGTTAACTGTCCAAATGGGACAAAAGGCAGACAAAACTGGGTGAGGGAGACATGAACAACAGGGAAGAAGTACAAAAGGCAGAGAGGACTTAATACCAGCAATTGATATTAGCAATATTTCTATATCTGTCTATTTCAGAAGGCATAGAACTTGACAGAGCCACTGAAGACAATATTGGAAATAAATAGCATGGACAGTCCCAACAGGAGGAGTTTTCAGTTGTTCCACTTTAACCCTTTTTATATACATAACAGCAGCAGAAGAGACTAAGTGATCCCGCTATTCTGTGCTATGAAAAAAGCAATATAGTGGATGGGGATGTTGTATTCAACAAAATCTTGATATGTGGATTAGTTTGATTGCAGTTCACCTTTCTCAGAGTACTTTCACCCAAATATATGTATGTGTGAGCTATGGCCTAGGTAGTGACTTGTCTGTTTCTTAAACAGACAACCCAGGCAGACTTTTGCTACAATCCCAGTAACCATAGAAGTTGAGGGACTGAACCCCTCATCTCAAGTTAGGCCCTATTCTGCCTTTGAAGAGACTGCATCAGCTTCATCAGAACCCGATATGGCATTCTCTGAGAGTCCAACCACAAAGAAGAAAGTTTTATATGCAGGTAAAGGAAATTACAGGGATTATTCAGTTAAAATATGTCTCCTCTTTTGAGTATAGATTTTCTTCTACATCACATGTTTCACATTGATGCTCACTGTAACAGTCCTTATGGTTCCCAGACCTATGCAATCAAGGATCTGAAAAATGACCATTGTGTATGTGATTTAATAATAATACCAGAGGTACTTGTGGTCAAGTAGTTTTAGATACCTCTTTCTTACTTCATAGTATGAAGTCTAATAGATAAAGCTTGGAGTATAGAGTGTTTGCAGATGGGAAGAGTCCCACTTGTAATTATTTTTTATGGCTTTTTCTGATGTTCTTTATACATTTCTTGTGCACACACACAACTCTCCCTGCAACCTCTTAAGAAAGAAAAAAATTGAATGGTCACATATTGTAGTATTCTTTAGGTGATAATGGTAAGCGTCATCTATTTAGAAGCATCTTAGGGTTTGTGTCTTAAGATCTATTGTCCTTGGTTAAAAAAAAGAGGAATTATCTCTTAACTTGGAATTTAAAGTACAAATTGAGGAACTGTTGAGAGCTACTTCATTCCCACAGTCATTAATTTTCTAAGTTAACTGGGTCCTTTACTGAATTTTAATATCCACCAATAGCTAAAAGTTGAAAAGTACAGAAGAATTGATAGAAAAACATGTGATTGGGAAAACATTCTTGCCTAAAATATATTATTGGTCATTGTGAGACTTCTTTCCTTATTTATGCATATGTGTGAATGTCTTTTGTAGAGCCAACAAAGAGTAGCATGCTTAGAACTCAACGCTACACAGCCAAGCCTTCTGAACAAAGTCAAGATGGAAAAACTTCAGCTGAAAGAAAAGGTAAGTTTTCCAGATGAGCTTTCCCATCTATCTATCTACCATTCTGCATCAACAGCTTTAACAGTTACCTTTAATGCATATTGTATCCCTCTTGTGCTCATTTTCCCCTGATTTGGGGGCAACCATTTGCTTCACAGAGGCTGGCTAACTTAACTGGATAGCAAATAGCACTTGGTGCTTATCACTGGATGGATTTTTTTTAATAGACTGTATTTTTATCTAATATTTTTTCCACTGAGTTATGGGAATGGAACATGTTCATTTCCATTCATTTTATCCTAGAAACATTGCTGCGAGAGATTTAAGATGAGAGATGACTGATCAAGAGCACCCATGAATGAATATCTGAATCTGTTTTAATCCAAGAAAATGTCATGTTCTAAACCTATATTATATTTATTCTCTTTTAATGTAGTAGTCTTATTGTGTAATACCTCTGCATACTCCAGTACTGTAGTTGACTTACTTCCTTTGGCCTGACCTATAAATGCATCTGGGTTTCTCCTAGGTTTCTCCTAGTTTCTCCTATAAATGCATCTGGGTTTCTCCTACCCCTGAACATTGTTGGTGTGGCTGCCTAAGTAGTATTCCATCTTTCATACACTGCAGTTTTCTTACCTATTAAACTTGTTTTCAGTCCTTTTCTATTTAATATCCTAGTCCAGATTTTATTCTGATGAACTTGAATTTTTTATTATACAAGTAAACAACACTGACACTATAAAACAATTTTTAAAATTTCCCCTACAGAACAGAAGAGCCCAAAACCTGAACAAAAGATAAATGACGAGTAAGTATATACAGTAGGCAACAAAAAGAGTATGTTCCTTCTTTTGAGAATAAACTGTCACTATTGGGTTGGTCATGATGTGTTTCTCTCATTTTTTCTTTTAAAAAGCTCTTTGGATATCCCTTCAGCTCAATGGCTAAAGATTCACGGTTTGATTGCTAAAAGACTTACCATAATGGATGCCTTAGCCCCAACAGCAGTTGCTCGTACAACTACTTATATTCCAATTTTAGATAAACATGTCGTTTCCAAAGTATTTGATGATGTAAGTCTTTCTTTGTGATTTTTTTTGCTGCTTTTAAAACATTACATTCTGTATTAGTCTAGTCACAGACTGTTATCAGATCTGTGCTGCCTATTCTTTCATTTTAATTGTGGTAGAAGGTAGAACACCTAGCAGAATCTAGGAATATTTTCTTATAGATGTTTCTTATGTTGTGAGGCTATTATATTTGGGACCACCCTTTTGGTTTCTCCAGATTAATGGTATGCCATCCTAAGAAGATGGTAATATAGTGGCTAGTTGACAAGAGTTGCAATGGCAATAGCACTTAATATAATGCTTCATAGTGCTTTACAGCACTCTCTAAGCAGTTTACAGAGTCAGCATATTGCTCCCAACAATCTTGGTCCTCATTTTATCAAACTCGGAAGGATGGAAGACTAAGTCAACCTTGAGCTGGTCAGGACCGAACTGCTGGCAGTCAGCAGAATTAGCTTACAATACTACATTTTAACCACTGCACCCAATGGAGTAAGAAGGTAATTGGTGAAGCTGTGTTTCAGAAGACATGCAACAGGGAGACGGTTGTGTCTGCATTATCTGGGTGACACTGTACAGCACTGAAGGTTAAAAATGATGGCCACAAATAGCATTCCTCTTTTGCATGTAATAAGCTAGCTAGAAAATGGTTCATTAAATGTGTAATGATCTCTGAGAGCTTTAAATAGCAATAATTTTTATTTATTTATTTTATTTATTCACAACTTATATGCCGCCCTTCTCCCCATGGGACTCAGGGCGGCTCACAGCATGTTAAAACAATATAAAACATTTCCCCTCTAAAAGCCAATTAAAAACCAAATATTTGTTGCTGTGTCTTGATAAAATCCTTAAAATTGTCCCTATTTAAAATTCACCCTAGGTCAGACCCGCTTGCTGNACGGCACCCTGAGGAGGCCCGCTCTGTGGGAGCGTACCGGTCTGTGAGAGGGAATCTGTGGCAGAAGGCGGTCTCGGAGGTATCCAGGTCCGATGCCATGGAGCGCTTTAAAGGTGGTAACTAACACCTTAAAGCGCACCCGGAAGGCCACTGGCAACCACACACTGTCTCAGTTTAAGCTAAACAATAAAACTAGTAAAAGCTTTTATGAGATTTGCAATAATTCTATAACATTCTTTTTTTGCTCCATAATTTGAGATAATAATTTATATTTTATTGTTACTCCAATGATGCTGCTTACATCAGTTGCTACATGAATACTAGGCAACTGTATTGCCATGGTTTTTGTTTTCTTGGTTAAATAAAGTGGATCTTTTCCTTTATGGTGCTTGAAGTCAGTTTTATTAGTTATTAATATAAATTACTTTTAGCTGTTGTCAGGCTTTTAAGGTAATTTTAAACTGTACTAGGAATTTTGTTAAAGGGGAGCGTGTAATACCCATTAGAGTCTAATAAATGTTAGATTACATGGGAAAGTTGGGAAATTAGATTCCAAGGTCTTTAGATATAGAAATAAATGTTTTGTTGTATTATGCTACAGATATTCCCTTTCGCCCATGTGAGCAGTGATAAGAAATGTGTCACCCTGCTTAACCCTCAAGCAGTAGATCTTGATGCCTACAGAAAGAAGGTGCAAGAAGCAATAACAATTTATGAAAGGCAAGTCTGATTATAGGATTTAACCAACTGGATATTTTTCTGGTGTGAGAACTCAAGATCACCTATTGATGGGCTTTTATGGGTGAATGATTATTATTGAAGAATAGTTTATGTTAATGTGCTACACTGACCAGAAATTTTTGAGTGGATGCTGGGTTTTTCTTTTTTCTTTTTGTAAATACTGATTGATGAGAATGATTCCCACACCTAGCAAGAGGAAGTACCTACATATACCTTCTTCTTTTCTGAGATATTTTGATATTAGATGAATGTTTGTTGTGGCTCTGTTGTACTACTATGAATCAAGTGGGGGTTTTATTTTAGCAAAATATTTTTGAGAGAGGCAGCTTTGTGAGCTGTTTAGCAAAACCAAGAGAGTTTTGTGATTTCCAAAAGACCAACGTTTTTATTTTCCTGTGAGCTTTTGAAGATCACAGTCCATATCAAATGTGAATTTTCTTGAGGTAGATTTGTCTAGGACAGACCTAAGATTCAGAAAGCTACAAGGGTAATCCTTGACATCTCTTGTTAAACAGTTGGCTGATGGAAGACCTTAGTCAATAGAAAGCCATTGCCAGGCATAAAGAGGACCCGCTTCTATGCATACTGAGATTCATAAGCTCATTCTTTTAGATTGTTCATTGCCTTTAAACAAGTGGGTTGCACTCTGAAAGATTGTCTCATTTATCTTTATAGACGCCTTGACCAAATTGTTTGGAAAGCATTACCGCAGAAGGAAAAAGAGAAGTAAGATGCCACATTCTGTTTCCTTTATCAGATGTTAATATGTTAAAAGGATTAATGGGGTGAATGTTGCTGTTACCTTATTTAGAACACACTATAGATATTAAGAACTTTTGTATATCTTCAGTACTTCCCACATTCATATTGGATTGGGGAATGAAAATTATATGGAAATTCTGTCCCTGGTGCCTTATGAATTATTGTTGTTTTCATGCATGGAAGCCATATTTGATGCTTCTGAACTGGGAAAAAGCTTTTTTTCTAACTGACCTCAAAAGAAGTGCATTCAACCTGCCTTGAAAACATAATATGGTTAATTTAAGTTTTTTTTTATTTTTTACTAAGTTTATTTTATTAAATATGAGCCTATGTGCCATTAATTATAATGTAAAGTAAAAAGCAGGAGCTTGTCACTCTGTGCTCACACCGTGAATTCCTCATACTGAAACTACCCAATGGTAGCATTGGGATCAAATGGAACCTAATTCTAGTTGCTAGTTGCAGTAGTTCTGTATGACTATTTGCAGTGAATCAACAGATTTCTATATAGGACAAAGCAAGAAAATGCATTTTGATACTGATATACAGGTTCTGAGGTTTTGCTTGATAAAAAAATACAAGAAACCAGAAGTTACCTTTAAGCTTTTACGTTTTTATTCAGCTGAACAAAGATGGACTCCTCTAAATGAGAGAAGCCCCGAATGACAAGAAATCCTTGTATTTATTCTTTCTGATTACATAAGCAACCCATCCAGCAAAGGTGACACACATAAGATAAAGATTTCACCCAGTAAGTCTGGCACACTGTAGATAAGAAGGGAGAAAGCAGAAGTAGCTAAACATGTTCCCTTTTGGGTGTTTCCCTAAAGATATCGTATGTTCTTGGGTGGGTTAGGACATTGGGTGTTTTCCTTGCTGTCCTTTCATGACCCAGCATCCAGGATTCTGCAAGTGCCCAAAGACAGCAGGCCATCTGCACATATTCACAATTGATACTTCCTATACAAGGGGTAGGCAACCCAAAACACTCAAAGAGCCACTTGGACCTGTTTCCCACTGAAAACAAAACACTGGGAGCCGCAAAACCCTTTTGATATCTAAAATGAAGATAACACTGCATATATCCTTTTTTACCTTTATGATATATATATCATATAGATACACACACACACACACACACACACACACTGTATATATACATACACACACACCTCTCATAAAGGTAAAAAAGGATATATGCAGTGTTATCTTCATTTTAGAAGTCAAAAGGGTCTCTCTCTGTCTCCCTCTCCCTCCCTCCCTCCCTCTCTCTCCCTCTCCCTCTCTCTGCCCTTGGTCTGCCAGTCCTCTTCCCCCACTCTTTCTTTCTCTCTCTCTTTCCCCCCCTCTCTTTCTCTCCTACCCCTCTATTTCTCTCCCCCCCCTCTCTCCGATCTTCTGCTTACCTGGCAAGCTGGCTTCAAGCTGTTCTCCAACAAGCTCAGGGATAGGCAACCTGGGCTTTTTTATGACTCATGGACTTCAACTCCCAGAATTCCTGAGCCAGCATAGCTGGGCTAGCTTGTTCTCTCCTGCTTCCTGCTTCCTGCAGAGACGCAGCAAAGGGAGGAGCCCCGCCCAAAAAGCTTTTCAGCTTGTTGGAGAACACCATGAGTCTACTCTCTTCTACACACACACACACACACAGAGAGAGAGAGAGAGAGAGAGAGAGAGAGAGAGAGAGAGAGAGAGAGAGAGAAGCAGGGAAGCGCAAGTGCCTCTCTCTGTCTCTGTCTCTCTCTGCAAATGGCAGAGGAGGCTGGGAGCCACAGATGAAGGCTCAAAGAGCTGCATGCGGCTCTGGAGCCGCAGGTTGCCGACCTGTGTCCTATACTATCTCCTAATTCCGGATCAACAATACCCTTCAGATCTTTTTAATCTCAAAGTCAGCTCTGTTCTAGGAGTGGCCTTGGGCCTTAAATGCCATGACTTTAGTTTTCTTAATGATTGAGTTCTAGCTGGTCTTCTTTGCAGCTGTGTTTCTGTTTTCCATGCTCTTTTTAAGATTTGTGTTGCTGCATCAGCTGCATGGTATAGAGATGCAGCAAGATTTGGGGAGTGAATGTTTGGTTATGGAGATGGTCCATTATGGAGTTAATATAGAATTTGACAGAGTGGCCAGTATGCAGCCATGCTTGATGCCTTTCTCAGTGTCAGTGGCACTGATGAAATGGCCCAGGGTGGTTATACCTTATTTAATTTTTAAGTGAGGTCCCTTCACGTGTCATACATTTTAAGAAAAGTAGATGTTAGTCACTTAAGGTAGCCTCCAGTGTTTTCCACAATTTAGTTGAGGATATGGAATTAAATGCTTTGAAGTTTATGAAAGTGGTATAAAGGGAGGTTGTGTTGCAGGGAAAACATTTTTCAATGAGCTGATGGAATACTAGGCATTAATCAATGGTGGATCAGCCTTCCCTAAAGCCCAGCTTGCTCCTCTACAATTATGTTTTCTTGTTTCAGCCAGCCTGGAAATTTCCATTACAGGTGTTTTCCACAGAATGTGCTGATTGCCTTAAGGAAGTTGACTGATTTATAATTAGCAGGATCATCCTTTCTTTTTTTATATAGGGACAATGATCACAAGCCCCTAGTCCTTGGGAACTTGCCTATACATGTCAATGCAAGTAAATAGTGAGGCCAGAGTGGGGCCTCAGAAGTCCATGTTGTTTTTAATGGCCTTTAGACTCTTTGAGGTATCACAGTCCAAACCAAGAACTCAAAAGTATTTTCTTAAAATAAAATGGTAGGGGAGTCTTTTCATACCAACCTTGGTAAGGACAGTACAGCAGTTACTTCCTCTACAGACTTATTATTATTATCCTTTGTTATCTGCTGTTCCACACCACCTTTATACACCTGCCCTTTCAATAGAGTAGTTTTTAGCTTTGCTAGCCCTGAGTCTGCAGACACTTAAAGTCAGGAGGTGTGGCTTACTTACAAAGAAGGTGGTGTTTCCTCTTCACCACAATTAGCTTGACTGAACTTCTTCAGGAAGATCTGTATCTTCTTCTTTTTTTAATAAATATTTTATTAATTTTCTAAGTTTACAATCATAAGTACTTAATAAGCAACATGTTGTCTGGGTCTATTAGTAATTCAGTGGTACATATTAACTTTCTCAGTCTAGTCCAATACTACACCATCCAGTGCTTCCTCGGTCCTCTCTTCTTCCGGTAGTATGCATTTTTCCATACTGGGCAAATACAATTCTTGTTACTGTTAATACATATACAATTAAATATAGACATCTTCATCACATTTTTCTGATATTATGCATAATATTGATAGTATCAATTTATAACATCTTTTCTAGCCAAAATATATTTCAATTGCATTTGCACTTAAAATCCATTTATTCAATCAATATCCAATTATATTTGGATAACCAAAGGCTTCCCTCATTCAAACCCTTTTAGAATTTTCATATTTCCCATCTGATAATAAAGTATAATATTCTAGTTACAAATCCTATCCTTCTAATTATAATACTTTTATTTCTAACAGTTACCTATTTTCTTAGCCATATTCAAACATCTGTTTAGTAGTATAATATCCCATCTAATAGATAATAACCTCAATTTTCTTCAGTCTTACTCTAGCTTTTTTCCTTTGCCAGATAACTTTCCAAGTCAGTACATTTAAATCATCAAGTAGTTCTTCCTCTGATTTTGTACATATTATTTGAAATGAGGAAAAGAATTTGGTTGAAGAGTTTTGGGAAGAATGCTCAACCCATTTATATTCATTAAACAGCCTCCATCCTTCTCCTTCAGTTTTCTTGTTTGACAATATTCAGCATTTCTCCCAACAGCTTTATCATCCATTCGATCAGCTCTTCTTCCTTATCCTCAAATGTGTTCTGAGATCTTTTCCATTTCCGGTGTTATCACTGCATCTTCTAATTTTTCATTTGTCTGTATCTATCTGTTAATTCCTTCCTTTAGGTCCTCCATCTTTAGATCTGTTTCTTCTAATTTTCTTTCTGTTTTCTGGGTTATTACTTCCTTCTTTGCAGTCATTGTCTGAATTTATAAGTTTAGGTTAGAAAATTGTTCTTTTATCTCATTTGCATTATTTTTAATCTCAGCCTGAAATAAAACAATTGTCTATTGGATTTATTTCAACATGGAAAGAAATATAGGGTCCCGAACACAAATAAGCAGCCCAAGAGTTTTTGTTTATCCCTTTTCACAGCTGCAGTCTGCAAAAGTGAAAGTGTCCAGGAACAACAAAGGGTCTTATCTGAGTCTGGGCTTCAAGCCAAGTTTCCCTTAAGCATAATAAATTGTAGTGCCATAATTCTCCACTAGATGTCATTGACACCGTCTTCCAGCTTTCCAAATCCAAGCTTATTTTGCAAACTTTCAAATATTTTTTTAAAAAGTCTCAAAGGTACTTTTAGTCCCCAAATTGGAAAGCTATAGATCTGTATTAGTTCTAAATTGATATTGTAGTTTCCTGTTTTCCCCCAAAGCAATTAATTTGCCGCTTTTCCTTTCCTGAGGGAGCAGGGCAATAACTTCCCTTCCCTTTCTCATTGGGGAGGATTCTTTGCTTTGGGCATTCTTTTTTCCAGGAAAGTAGTGGTAGGGCCATAAAAAGAGGATAAAGTCTCACCCAGTTCCATCCACGTTGCTCAGAAATTGATAGTTAGTGCTTGTCTTCGGTTGTCAGCAGCTTTTGACTGGCCACATGAATGTAGCCAGTCTTTCCCCTGCTGATTTGGAGGGCTTCCTCAGATCCAGTGGAAGGGCCACCACCCCTCTGCAGTCAACAAGGGTCCCCTCTTTCTTTGTCACTTCTTTGGGGTGACTTTTGACCCTTTTTAGGGTCCTGAACGGGGTGAAATCGAACGTGGAGGACGGAGCCCTGTATTCCTGCATCCGTTACACTGCGATGTCAAACCGGAAGTCCAGGAAGATCTGTCTGTTCTGTTGGTCCCTGAATCTGACACCTGCTGTGCAGTCCTGTCTTGACTGTGAGCAGACTACAACCTCAGTATCCTTAGTCATTTCCCTTTCTGTCTTTTTAAAGGCTAATGTAATTGGAGGATGTGAAGTTGAATAGCCCTGAAAGAACTTAGCTCACATGCTTCTATTACTCATTAGGGAATGCTGTCTTTAGTGGCTGCTCATCAGTTCTTCTTCTCAGGGCAGGTCCATCATACATGTAACCTGATGCAGATAGGCTTTGACATTTTTATTTCTATTCTTTTGAATGATCAGAGCAATATATATAGTGTAGTCTAACAACAGAATCATTAAAGTGATTTTTCAGACTCCAATTTGTCAAGACTTGTCTAGTGGCTACACTCAGCTGCATAAATTTGGAGAACTAGTAGATGGAACCTACACTGTAACTGTTCATTGCCACCTGGTGGTTGATAGGTCAACAGGTCAACAAATATTAAGAATGGCTGCTGGAATTGGGTATGTCTAGTTCAGTGAAAACAGGGACTAGGGGTGACATGGTAGCTCAGGGGTTGCCACACAGAAGAGGGGGTCAACCTATTCTCCAAAGTACCTGAAGGCAGGACAAGAAGTAATGGATGGAAACCAATCAACGAGAAAAGCAACCTAGAACTAAGGAGAAATTTCCTGACAGAACAATTAATCAGTGGAATGACTTGCCTCCAGAAGTTGTGAGTGCTCCAGCACTGGAAGTTTTTAAAGAAGAGATTGGACAACCAACTGTCTGAAATGGTATAGGGTTTCCTGCCTGAGCAGGGGTTTGGACTAGAAGACCTCCAAGGTCCCTTCCAATTCTGTTCTGTTATTCTGCTCCATTCCAAATGCATACTGACAGTACTTTGTGGGGTAGCATTATTTATGTCCTGGTCATTTCTTCCCAATTTTGGGTTGGAAAGGAAACATAGCAATGGAGCTATGGGAGAGCCCTAGAATCATCCAAGTTAGCTGGAGAAAATGCAAGAAAAGGTGAGCATGGAAACAATAGGAATCTTTTACCCAACAGTTGCCCTTCTCTCAATAAAGGATACACTTGATACAGTTAATATATATAATTGATTTTGGAATGCTAGTATCATAATATATACAAATAATAACACACAATTAAGACATAACCTTTGTTGCTAGATTTGAACAGGATCAGCCAGTGTCCTATGTGGAACATAAAGAATCTTTGCTTGAAGCCTTAGCCAATGCAAATTGGCCTGTTGCCAACGAGGACCTTGTGATGTTGGAAGATGAAATTCTAACAGCATTAACATACCTGCAACAGGCTTCTGATCTTCAAATAGCCTCCAAAGAGGAACCCCAGAGAATTTGCCCACTCCACATCTGTCCCACTAAAGAGGTTGGTGGTTGCTATTTTTTATAATTGTTGTCTTTTGAAGAAATTTCCAAGGAAGCTTCTGTAAATGAAAGAAGAATGAAGAAATAGAAACAAGACTCCATAAACAAAAACAATTTACAATAGCAACCAATGTTTTTTAACCTTGCAACTTGGTGATGTATGGACTTCAACTCCCAGAATTCCCATGCTGGGAGGGGAATTCTGGGAGTTGGTTCACACATCTACAAATTGCCAAGTTTGAAAAACGCTGCAATAGTGGCCAAATATGCAGAATGTGTGATTTTGAACATCACTTTTCAAATATTTCTAGCATGTTGCTGTCAAAATTTATTTTTTGAACTAAATGTGTACTGAAATGATGCAACAAGCACTAAAAATGAAAAATACATGGATTGTTTTAATTTTATTGACAGTTTCTGTAGCTCAACTAATTTGGAGATTTTGGGTAGTTAATTACAGGGTAATAGCATCAAATAATATTGAGATCACAAATATCCACACTAGACATCACAAAACATTCAAATAAATGTTAAATCTTGGCAAAATAAAATTGCATTGAAAGGCTAGGAGGGAGGACCTGTTCAAACCATGGGTGGGAAGGGTGGAGAGTTCCAGAATGTGTGGGCCATAACAGAAAAGACCATATTCCTCTAATCTTCAACATTTGTTGAGTGACCCTGACTAAAGTGGGAAAATGTTCCTGAATATTTATTGTATACAGCAACTTGGAGGGATAATATCTGAGTTGCTTTTGCTCAATTCAGCTTGATTCATGCTTTCCACAGTGTTTCCAATTCATCCTGGTAATGCATGCTTAAATATCATTAGCATACTGATGACATTTTCTCCAAACAAATGGATGATCTCTCCCAGAGAGCCCATATATGTGTTAAATAAAATATGCAAGGCTTCCAAACCTCATGGGACTCCACACTGAAGCCACAACAACTTTGGGGTCCAGCTTTCCATAACTATAGATTAACATTGCCTACTCTAGTTGGAATGCAATTATCATGCCATAATGCTCGCTTCTGGATGATCAAGCAAGATGACATGGTTAATGGTGTTGAATACCATTAAAAGATCTTACAGTATAGGACCAACAAAAGTACACTTCCCCATCAGAATCTCCATGAAGTTCTTTGATCAGAACAACCAATCTAGTTCAGTTCTATACTTGCTCTGACTTAAGATAACCCATTTATTTTAGGATGCCATCAGCTTCTCCAAGAACATTGGAGACCAGGTAAAAATGATCAAAAACTGCTTTATAACAGTATTAGGAAACCTATGGCTTTGTAGATTTTGAAGTAAAATTTCTAGCAGATTGATCAGATGGGAGTTGTAATTAAAAGTTATCTGCAGGGCAATAGGTCCCTTACCCATGCTTTAAGAGCAAAATGTGCTATGACATTTTGTTATGAAACTTCCTGAAACTCTCCTTAGTTTCTGAGGAATTTGAACTACTTATTCTGTAAAGTTTCCAAGGGCATTTTGAAAGAGCCCAGATGTTAGCATCGCAATGCTTTGTTAAAATATGGCTGCAACGTAATATGTAGTTTGTTCTTAAAAATTTTAATCTGGAGATGTAGTCTCCCTGTTTCCTTCTCCTACCTCGAGGTCAATTCATTACAGTAGGAAGGGAGGCATCATTTTTATATCAGAAATTGTCTAGGGATTATTTCTTGATTGTAGCAAATAAAAAAAAAGAATGAAAGAACCAATTAATGATTGATTGATTGATTGATTGAGTAATATTGAAAGTAGCTGTTAAAATTACCTGATGTGTTTTTAGCATGGTCTTTGACTAAGTCTCCAAAATCTGCTCTATTTAAATATAAGAATGTATTACGTGCTATGTTGATATTTCCCTGAGAAAGCAAGGCCAAATAATGTGAATGTATTATTTGGAATACTATTTGGAGTATTATTAACATTACTTCATATTTGGATAATGCTTTTCATGCATTTTAGTATGCATGTATATATCCAAACACTGAGTATCAGGCAAGCTCTCTATTCAGAAGGTGTCTGCTAAGGTAAGGATTTGAGAAACCAAACCCCTCAGAGTAGTTTGACTAGAGGGGCCTAGAAGCCCTGTCAATGAATGAACAAGTGAATAAATTTGTTGAATCCTTAACCTTTGTTTAAATGATAAAATTGCTGACTTTATCTGCATAATGGAAGTACTCTTGGATTTTTCCAAATAAAATGGAGATGTGTTGATTTTCTAAATCATTACACTTGGGGTGAAAAGGACATGAAACATTTTAATTTAGCTATTAGATTACTTTAAATATTCATTTCAAGGAAATGGGCACCTTGTACTTAGCTAGGAACAGATACTTTGCTTTTTTGATTGACTAATGTAATCTGTAATTGAAATGGACAGATGATAAATGAAAACTCTTGCCTTTCAAGGATTACATTCAGTCAGGGAAATGGGAATTATTGACAAGGAAGGTTATTAAAATGCTAATAAAGACTTTTT
>NW_015386095.1:756542-773223 GCF_001527695.2 Protobothrops mucrosquamatus | reverse complement strand
TTTTTTTTTTTGTGCTATTCAATTAGCTTTTTCTGTTCCAGTTGGAAGCCCTGTGTTAATCTACCATAATCTGTTCCAAAGATTACATAATATTTCAGTGTTAATAGTTATGTACAGAAATGATCAACCCATTTTCAAGGTTCCAACTAATCAACCCAAACAAATCAGAATTCTAAGGCTTGAAGTTTCCTCAAAGAACATGTTTATGGATACATAATATCAGCACGGTCAAAAGTGAAACCAACTCTAAAATTCCCCTTAGGGATTCAATGTAACAGTAACTAAATGTTCCCTCCCCTCTGTTACGTGATTGATCATGCTACCCAATAAAAGCAATTGGTGGGCTCTGTGAAACTTTTTTTCTCCACCTTCCAGCTTCTGTTCCCATGGCCTTGGTTCCCATGGAACCTCTCTATGTTTAGTCTAGCAATGCTGTCATTTTCCTTTCCCCCTTCTCCCCAACCTGTGGCAACTTAGAACAAGAAAGATGGCAGCCCGGATATAAAAACTCAAACTTTGACTACAACTGAAAAATCAACTATACAGAATGCAACAGAAAAAGTGGAACAATTAAATATTATGACAGAAGATTTAACCGCCCAACAAACACAGATAATGGAAAATCCAGAAAAGAAACTGACAACATGGAAAAAGGAAAAGACTTTCTATATAAATCAGAAGGAATCTGAAGATTAAGAAGAACAGATGGAAGAGAAGATAAACACTTCAGGACAACTATGTCGAGATGGAAAAATAAAGAGATCTGCTAGATTGGCTAGACCTGCCAGCCCTTTCAAAAAAATGGCGACCGGATGGTTTTTTCAATGGCAAATAATATATATAACAATACAAGGAGATTTGTTTGATGATTCAAAAGCACGGACATGGAAGATGATTTGGCAAAGAAAGAAAGTTAGAATAAGACTGAAGAAAAATGGGTTTTGATGTACTTATGAGAATTAAAATAAAACATACCCAAATAGATAAGATGCGTATTTAGAATACAAGATATTATTATGAATGGAGATAAAGAAAACTTTGGTCATTTAAAATTCAGAAGTATAAATATTAACAATTAAATCTGAATATTGATTTGCTCATAAAGGTTATGTAAAGGTGATTAAGATATATATAAGCTAAAAACTTATTGATGAATGTAATAAATATGTCTTGATGCAGCGGGCTCAAAAGCATGGATATGGAAGATGATTTGGCAAAGAAAGAAAGCTAGAATAAGACTGAAGAAGAATGGGGTTTTGACTTATTTATCAGAATTAAAATAGAATATATCTGCAGAGACTTTCAGCCGAGCCCCCAACAGTGGAACTCTGTCCTTGGTCTGGGTAGCTGTCCAGGTCCCATCTGCAGGAGTGCGCTGGGATTAGTAATTGCTTCCTCTTTATTCTATATCCTGGAATCTTCCCTGAGTCTTTTCTATTCTTCCAAAAGAATTTGGTAGGCGGTTGGGGCTCAGGATCTTCAAGAGTTTTTTAGTTGATTTAATGTCAAGGTTCCGACTAATAACCCAAAAAATCAGAACGCTGAGGCTTGAAGTTTCCTCAAAGAACATGTTTATTGGATACATAATATCGGCATGGTCAAAAGTGAAACCAACTCTAAAATTCTCCTTAGGAATTCAATATAACTAAATGTAACAATTCCCTTCCCTCTGGTACGCGATTGATCACGCTACCCAATAAAAGCAATTGGTGGGCTCTGTGAAACTTCTTTTCTCCACCTTCCAGCTTCTGTGGGAATGGCCTTGGTTCCCATTGGACTGCTCTATGTTTAGTCTAGCAATGCTATCGTTTTCCTTCCCCCCCCTTCCCCCCAACCTGTGGCAACTTAGAACAACAAAGATGGCTTCAGCCAGGTTCGTTTCAGAAGTTGACACCCATAAACAACCCAAAAATAAGATACAAGCATTTGGGTATCTGGATTTTATTTAAGAGTCTCATGTGTAGGCACAGTCAACATAAACTCTTCTGTCTCCCCCTCTCCTGCAATGAATAGTCAAGGAAGTTCAACCCTGCCTGTCCTTCTAACCTTATATCTATAATTGGTAGAAGAAAAGGTTGCAAACATGATTCTAAAAACAGGCAAGTGCATCTTGGCTCTTGGAAGCAGGACGGTGCAAATAGGACAATTGTAGCAGACAGATATGGCATAGGCGGAAACCTCCCATATAGTCCTTCTGCTATGCCTGGACAAACACTTGTTCAAGCAGGAGGAAATGAATCCTGGCAGCAGTTCTGCTTTGATAGAAGAGAATATTTGTAGCTCAGGGTTGAACTGTGGGGTCCTTGGTGCTCTCTGAGCTTGGTGATTTTCTTGCAGATATTTCATTACCAAACTAGGCAACACAATCAGTGCACTGATGATGTTACCTAGTTTGGTAATAAAACATCTGCAAGAAAACCACCAAGCGCAGAGAGCAGCAAGGATCCCACAGTCTTGCTTTACCTGGATAAGTCTCCCAAATTGAAGTATCCTCCTCAACATCTGGAAGGGTTCATGAACTGCCTTTTGAGAACCCCTGCATTAAGGTTATTGTTCTCCATGCTTTCTTAAATATTTGATTTATACGTCTTCTCAGATACATCAGATTGATAAATTAGACAATGATAGAACAGGCCCGTTATTTAATTTGATTTTAGACAGGGCTTTTTTTCTCAGAGAAAAGGTGGTGGAACTCACCTCCCTCCCCTGGCCACGCCCCCACCCAAACCTGGCCACGCCCTCATCAAACCCTAGGACCGCCCCTTTAGAGAACAGGAATGCAAGTAAAATTTGGGAGGGGCTATAAAAGTAAATGTATGGAATTACATAAAAAGCAATGCAGTACATGTGNCTGATTGGCGCCCGAACGGCAGCATGTTGGCCAGCGTCCTCTTCTCCGCCTTCAGCTTTTGCTCTGAGAAGCCGCGCGCGTTTGGCTTTGAGGGCGCCGGCGTGAGAGCCTCTGGATTCTCTGCCGCTTCTTGCTCGGGCAGGGTCGCCTAGGAAACGGGCCAGGGGCGCGCCGACCGAGCCTCCCTATGGCCGCGGTTATGAGCCAGGCAGGGGCAGAGAGCTGCGAGTGCGAGCGCGCCCCCCCAGATGTTGCGCCCGGTGCGCCCGGCCCGGAAAAAGGTGCCGGAACGCGGTTCCGCCGCGTTCCGGCTGAAAAAAAGCCCTGATTTTAGAACAGAAACTATTTATTTATTATTGTGGTTTTTAGTATCGCCTGTTCACCGCCCTGAGTCCCGTAAGGGAGATAGGGCAGTATATAAATTTAATAAATAAATAAATAATTTTGCTATGACCTTGATTTGTACCAATTCATTTCCCTAGTTCAAATGCTTATTCTGGCTCTTCCCTCCCCCCCCCCACTGCCAACATATGCTGTAGACATGATGTGATTAATGCAGAGCAATCACTTATCCTGACACAACCTTTTTTAGCAGCCCAGTCAGAACACCATCCTTAGTAACTGTTAATCTGCATCTTTAAAGCCTTAAGAACTAAAGGGCAGAAATGTAGGCAGCATTCAAAATTTCATTTTGCTTCAAGAATGAATAAAAAGCTTTGGCTTTTTGAATTACATCCTCCTAAGTGAACATACAAGTTTTCTTTCCCCAGAAAAATAATTACCGGTATTTAAAAATGTGACTAGCAGACATTAATAATTGCTCATTTATATTAGCAAATCCAAGGTAATTTCCGTGAAATAATTAAAAGCTGTTTTTATGTGAGAATAACTTAAGAACCCCTAACTTTATTAACTATCAAAGAGAAATAGAAGTCTTTTATTGATGCCTTCTGTGACCAACTCTTTGTTTATTGCTTTATTCATGTGGATTATTAAATAGATTAAAGAATTGCATAAATAAATCTTTAAGTGAGGCTCTATTATCACCATAATAATATATAAGTAGATTATTGTGAAACAGTTGCTTTACAAATCTGGATTTTGAAAGTCTATAGTTCTTAAAATGACCACATGTAATTCAGTTTTAAACAAAATTCAGTGAAAGGTATATTTGACTAATTAAAATCAGCTTATTTGGAGAAAATGAAGCATACAATATGCCAAGTCTTGGGATGAAAAACAAGAGAGAAAGAGACAGAAACAGAGAGAAAGAGAGAGAACACTTTGTATTTTATACAGTACATACAATGTACTGTATAAATACATGTTTAATGTATTTTATGTTTACTTCAGGGAGAAGATGTTTTATACTTCATTATTTTTTTTAAAAAAAATTATCCCACCTTTACTATTTTCATAAGTAACTCAAAACAGCAAACATACAGTACCTAATATTCCTTCCCACTCCTATTTTCTCCAGAACAACAACCTTGTCAGATAGGTTGGGCTGAGAGAGAATGATTGGCCCAAAGTCACCCAACTGGCTTTCATGTCTAAGGCAGGGTTAGACACAGTTTCCTGGTTAGAGCAAGTATTAGATTTGATAGCCTAAATGGCCCCTTCCAATATTGTGATTCTGTCATGATAATCATATTGTATGATCTAATTGGCAAAGACAATCTGAGGCCAAAATTGGAAGTTTCTTTTCTTATGACCTGACATCTTTAGGAACTGAAAATACAAACCTCGTATATGTCTATTCCAAAGTCTGTGAAGAACTGTGAAAATGTTGTGTCTGGAATGTTATGAAAAAGGTGATTAGGTTTTTTTGGGCTGATGATTATAAACCAGACTTAAAGATTGGCTGAACAAAAGCTTTCAGCCTTTGAATTATATAGCTGAAGATACAATGATCAGACAATGAGATTCTTAATAGCTTTGGTTTAATTTATTTTTCAAAATTTGATTGACACATTTCCTATAAATCCCATTTGATTATTTTTTGATACTGTAGAAAAGTAGAGAAATTTAATTTGTCTATTATATTGTATTTTGTTTTCTTTCTTTTAAATTGACATAACTTTGGAATTCAGTAATTTGTACTGTTCAAAAACATATATTATTGAATCATAATACTTCAGTTCATTATAAATAGTGTTATTATATAGGACCAAATTTTTGTCAAATCTATTCTCTTTAAGTCTTAAATGTGTTGTGCATATCTGTACTTTGTTTTCTGTTGATTCTGTTATGATACATTAGAAAGAGCAAATATCTGGTATTGAAAAAAAGATATTCCTTATATAATACAGGCATTTTTATTAACTACAGGCAAAGAAACAACCAAAAACAAAAATATTTGATTATCTCAAAGGCCAAAATGTCATTGCAAGATCAGAAAGCACAGGATTTTATTACCCAGGTAAATATTGCCTATAGGAATATATTTGGGGTAAAATTTTATTTAAAAAATTAAAAAGTTCAATCTAAAGATCTGGTATGCACCTGTAAATTCTTTGAATGGTAAGTAAAACTAGTAGCACAGGGATGATTTAACCAAGTGTTCCAACATTCAGATAGCACTTCTGAAACCAGGTACTTAACAGAATTTACTGCAACTCTTTAAGATCTAAACACAAAAAAGAATGTTGGTAGCAAAAATAAAGATTTCAAAGAACAGGCTTGGACAATTATATATGTGAAGGAGGCTTTGCCTGCTGTGAACACTATTTTGGAAGATGTGCTTCCAAAGTGCAGCACTTCTTAGATGTGTATCAAGGCAGCCTGTTTTTTTCTAAATTTTCCTGTAAATGTTACAAAATGTGCCAATACTTCTGTTACCATTCATAAGTGGGTTCTTGAATGCCACAGCAACTTGTGGTCTAAACTATTTTAAAAACGTCCAGAATGTGAGAGTTTGTTCCCACACAGGTAGTAAAGACAATAGAAAATCTGACCACTTCAAAAACAAAGGACAGAGGAAAACAGGCCAGCCCATTCAAATAAGTCAAATACAGGTAGTCCTCGATTTTCAACCATTCATTTAGTGATTGTTCAAAGTTACAAGGTTACTGGAAAAAAGTGATTTACAGTGAAACTGGTCCTAACACTTACAACTGTTGCAGCATCCCCATGGTTGCATGATCAAAATCCAGGTGCTTGGCAACAGACATGTATTTATAACTATTGCAGCATCCCAGAGTCATGTGATTGCCATTTGTGGCCTTCCCAGCTGGCTTCTGACAAGCAGTCACTTAACAATCACACAATTCTCTTAACGACTCCAGTGATTTGCTTAATAATTGTGGCTAAAAAAGGTTAGTTTCTACTTAGTTTCTACTTACTAAGATTAGTTTCTACTTAGTTTCTACTTACTACTTAGCAATGGAAATTCTGGTCTCAACTGTGGTTGTAAATGATAAATTGTAAATTGAGGACTATCTGTAGTCAAATGGCAGGTAAAACAATAGAAGGGTGTTTAATAACTACTTAGAGCTAGTCCTGAACTACAATAATTGGTTATGCTTCCTAGCTTTCTTCAATAAATACTCCTATGTTCTTAGAGGTCTTGTGAAGTTGTCTGAGTGGTTTACATTTCTGCTTGATTGAATAAAGCTTAATATCCAGCTCTGGTTTCCATAACTGGAGAAACAAAAAATGATGTATGGCAGGAAAAAGAGTGGGAATTATGAAGGTTGGGAGTTGTGCTGATCTTAAAAGTTTCTTTTTTATAGTAGGCATTGCTGGTGAGATTATCTTTGGTTCCCAAATCTTAATATAGTTCTTATCTTTCAATTTGTAACCTACAGCTCAATTTTCCAGAATATTTCCAAAAACGAGAATGACTTAAAGCAGGCCTTTTTTTCAAAATTGATAGGATTCAATAAGAGTAAGGGGAAAAAAGAAGCAAACATTGAAACAGCCAGTTTTCTATTACTAAAATTTTGCCTCTTGATCAGAGATTCCAAGAATACATTGTTTTGCCTAACAGGTTTCACTGCCTGACAAAGTTTGAAAACCCCTGTCTTAAAAGATAGAATTTGTTTAATGTGAAAATACATAATGGTATATTTTCAATAATTTGCCATTGATAAATTGCAGATATGAAATTGAAAGTAGGGCCAGCCAAACATCTAATCACATTTTATGCATGAACATCAAAATAGGTTGCAGGGATATTTCAGATGAGGGCAGTTAATTTTTTTTGCATGTATTTATATAGATTTCAAAACAAGAAGATTCTCTGCTATCATGGAGGAATATGCATATAGATACATGCATACAACCCTTTTGAGTTTTGCCAGATATGTGGTTGAAGGGGGAATGTGCTCCCTCAGTCCAGCTCCTTAGTTCCTTAAATAGCCATGATACTCTGAAAACCCTGATCTCATCTAATTTTGAAAGCTAAGCGGTGTCAGGTTTGGTGAGTATTTGCATGGAGGACTGCCTGGAAATACCTGATGCTGTAAGCTTTTATTTGTACACAGCCCAGAGTCCCTCTGAGGGAGATGGGCAATTTCTAAATTTGATTGATAAATAATCAGCCTAAAATCTTCATCTCAGCACTCTTCAAAGTCCAATTGATGGTGGGGCCAGAATAATAATTTATCACATTGAATCAACTGAACTACAGATCATATTGTTTAATCCCACATTATCTTTTCTTGAGTAGCAGTAGTTCTCTTGCTTTTTCTTCAGGTGGGAACTTTTTCAGTTCCATTACTTAAATTGAAATAGAGAGAATAGTGAATGAAATATGACTGTGTATTTGGATGTTCTACATGCAATTTGAATTGTGGAGGTTTCACCATGTTTTTGTTTCAGGAACAGTGGTGAGAAGCATCACATCATTTTATGCACTCGTTGATTTTGTTAATGGGCAGACTGAGATTGTCCCCTTGAAATTCATTTTGTTTATTGGAGGTGCGATACCTTGTCCACCCTTGCAAGTAAGTGACATGCTGTTTCTCAAGATACTTTTAGCTTGCATAATGCTTTCTTGAGGACATATCCTTTTTATTTGAATATGTTTGGAAGTTCTGTGTGAATGCAAAATCAGAACCACTGATTTACTGTATCTGTATGCTAAAAAAACTAGTTTGATATAGGGAATTTCTCATTCCTGTGAAAATGACTAGAGTAACAGAATAACAGAGTTGGAAGAAACTTTGGAGGTCTTCTAATCCAACTCTTGCTCAAGCAAGAGATCCTGTACCATTCCAAACAAGTGACTCCCTCTTTGTGGCAGCCCCTCAAATAATGGAATACTGCTATCATTCTTTTAGTCTTTGTTTCTAGGTCTAGAAAATGCATCTTTCCTAAAAAGAAATATTCTCCTTAATTTACTGAGTGAAAGGGATATCTATTATGTAGGTATAATAAATAATTTTCTGTTCCATACAGTAATAAATCATAACTATATAAGCTATATGTGAAAAGGATAATTGTCTTTAGAGTAGACAGGGTTCGGGATCAGGATTTGGGTTGTGGGGCATGGGAGAGAGATTTATCCTATTTTTCTCACTGCAGTCTTGATCAACTTGATTAAATCAACTCTGTCTTGATGATCATCTTGGGAAAGGAATTGCTATAGACATCATTAATAATTTTCATCCTGGAACTAAGAGTAGTTTCTGTTTAGGATGCTGTATATGTAAAGCATACATTGTTTGATAAAAATTATTATAGAATTGAAAGGGAAATAGCCTTCTGTGAAACAGCAATTCCATGCAAATTTAAATAGATTTTATTTTAAAAAAATTGTGTTGATCAACAGTCTCGATCTGTGATTTGATGTGTTTCATTTTAATTTGTACACATAACTGTTTGCAAAATGCAGCTCACTGCATCAAATTGGAAGTGAACCATATTAAATTCAGTTGTTTTTATTTTCAGATAAGTATCAGAGTCCGGCAATGTTGTGTGAAAAGGGATGATGTACCACATCTGCCATTGCATGTTTATAAAGCAAATAGTATGAGTCCCATGCAGAATTCTAAACATCTGTTTACTGTACAATGGAGGTTATAGTCTAATAAACACCTGGGCTTATTTCTACTTTCCATATTTTATAAAGGATGAGGGAAGCTACATTCTACAAACTCTGCATTCTGATGTCATTCATCCATCCATCCATCCATCCATCCATTCATTCACCTTTATGCAGAATCTTAGGTGGCTCATGAAAATGAAAGGTTACAAAACTCATAAAACTACTCAACTGTAAAAACCACAAATCATTACACCCATGTATTTATAGGTAGCAGCATCTAAAGGTACCAGAAGTGTAAAGATGCATGTTAAATATAGTTGACAAGACTGAACTTCCATAATGCTTAATACACCTCAAAATCAAGTGAAGTGAATGTAGTGAAAGAACCACAGTAACCAAACAGCCAGTGCTACCATTAGACAGCAACTAGGAGAAGCAGAATTTTTTTTTTGCTGTCATTTAGTGGCAATCTGGATTTTTGCAACCTAGATCTGTTTGTCCTAGAATAACTATGTCAGTGCATTTCCCATCAAGGACACCTGAAGAAAGCAGTCTAGATCAGCTTTAATGACTTGCATGGTATATATAGTATTGAAGAGACAGTATTGTGACCTTGATGTGGTTTGGAAGAGAATTAGCATCCAGTGCAGATAACCAGTACAGTGCAGAGAATAGATGTGGGTGCTATTTGCTGAGTGGGTTTTAGCATTTTGTATCAGTTGAGGCATGTGTCTTCAAAGGTGGAATCTTGTAAAGTACATTATAGTAGACAAAAGGTTATTGAGACATAATCATTGTAGCTAAGCTATCCCAGTTCAAGACATACTGTAGTTAATAAATCAGATGGAACTGAAACTGAATACATCATGCCCTTTCAGCTTGCACCAAAGACTATAATTTATTTTTACTTTTTAATGGATAAAGCATAGGTTGATTTCGGTTGAATTTTTCGGGATGGAGTAGAATTTAAGAGCCATGGTGGCACAGTGATTAGAATACAGTATTCAGACTAATTCTACCAATTGCCAGCCAACTGCCAGCAGTTTGATTCTCATCGGCTCAAGGTTGACATAGCCTTCCATCCTTCTGAGGTTGGTAAAATGAGGAGCCAGATTGTTGGGGGCAATATGCTGACTCTGTAAAACCTCTTAGTGAGGGCTATAAAGCACTGTCAAGCGGTATATAAGTCTAAGTGCTATTGCTGTTGCTATTGCCATTTAACTGTGGAGAAGAGTCAGACATGGATTGAAATTTTTAACTAAAAATCTGTATATATCTTTGTATACTCTTACTGGATTCTCGTCTTTCTTCAAATTCAGACATTAAAACCTTAGGACAATTACATTTAAGATAGATGTGTTCAACCCACATTTATTATTATTCAACAGGTTGGAGATTATGTATTCACCAGAATAAGGAAGCCGTTGGGAGAAGAGTATTATGTCCCTGGTGTTGTCATAGCAATACCAAATAAAGCTGATTTAGATGATAAACTCTACACAGTTTTGAAATACAACAATAAAAAGGTAAGCAATCAATGAGCAAGCCACATCTGGCTGGAATGGCAATGCTCTAAATGTACCAATTCAACCCTCTAACAGGGGAGGAATTACTTCCTCATCTTTTGACTGGTTAACTCAGTGTACCTCAACCGTAGCAATCTAAGATACTGGCTGAGGAATTCTGGAAGCACATACATCGTAAAGTTGTGAAAATTGAGGAACAATCGATTAACTGATTAAATAGGAAGCATACAATTTTTTTGTCTTTTCTTAATTTAAATTTCTGCAATGTGTTACCTGAAAAGTACCACAAGCACTAATTTTATTGATACATGGCGACTTCTGAATCTGAATCTTCTGAAAAAGAATATGCTTTTTTTCCCCTCACCTAAGATTTGTTCCTGATACTTAAGTATCTCAATCATTAATCAGATAGACAAAGTAGATCCTATTGTAATACTCAGTTATATCCCAAAAATAATGAAAAGGAGAAAGAGGAGAAAAAAGTCTTACTATTTTATCCAGGATTTTAAAAATTTCATTATTAAAGACTAACGCTTTTATAAAAGACATGAAAATTATTTTGAAGAATTCCTCTTTTTCATGGTTGTATTAATGCATATCCTTCACTAAAAAATTAAAATTTACAAACAAAAAAAGAGGAAAATATAAACCTCTAATTACATATAGAATGCAACCTATGCTAAAATTATATAAAGTGTTTATATTTGATAAATGGGCACTTAATACAGATATGTGTTTAATTCCAAGGATTTGGAACAAGGAAAAGTTGGATAAATAACTGTTCTCTCAACTGAACCAGCTACCACAAAATAATATTATTTCTGCTACTACATTCTGCTCAGGACAGAATGTAATAAATTTAGCTAGTGTTAAACTTTATAAAGCAAAAGATTATCAAGAAATTTTTAAAATATATTTTTAAAAATTATATACTTTTTCCATAACATTTTAAAATATTTTTTCCAGAAGCTACATACAACAAAGCTGTTTATTTAGCTGCACTTTTCCAGAAATAGATACTATTAAATCTATGAAAACACTTGTATCTCAGATTTATAATCCTGCATTTTTATATGTATATAAAATACATTTACTCTCTGTTTATAACCAGCTCTTTGTTGGTGCAATGGAAAAATAATAAACAAGATTTAATGATGTGTTAAAAATCTGAATTTTGTTAAATGTGCACAATGTTTTAGAAGACTGGAAGACCTCCAAGGTCCCTTCCAACTCTGTTATTCTCTATATTTTTTTCTTTTCAGTATCATTATTTCTTAGCAATAAAATGAGTGGTATTATGGCCTAGAGGTGAAGAAGCGCTTGGCTCCCACTTGAAAGGTTGAGAGTTCCTAGGTAGCAACAGATGTTTCTCTATCAGGGTGCAAAGAGATGATATCTGCTATGAACTCCATGTAGGCATCAGGAAAGGCATCCAACCAGTAAATGCTCAGCTCCATTCAGTTTCTCTAACTCTACCCTAAATTAAGGGATTACAGGGTCATAAAAAAAATCTTAGCAATAAAATAGCAGACAATTATAAAAAGGCTACATATTTTGCTCTTGACACCAATTTGTCCCTAAAACAATTACGGTAGGTTAACATGGTTGTCTCTACTTCAGTTCCCTATAGGTAAAATCAGTATCTAGCATAAGAAACATACATAATAAATAACATAGAGTGATTATTCAACATTTTATTTAAATCATCTTATCTTTGGCGTTACTTTGAAGATGTCTACTGTAGTAATCAATCTTTGTTGTGGAAGATTGAAGCATAGCCAACTATTTATTAGTAAATAATGCTTGCCTTTTAAAATATTATGAGAAATTGAGCTCCAGTACATTGTGCCCTACAGTTAATCAACTCACCACTTTTTCTTGCTGTGTAACAAATTTCTTTAATTTGAATGATTTATAATTCATTATATTAAAAATCAAAGTTTTAATTTTTTAAAAAATGTTTTGTTGTAGGATCATTGTGTACGAAACGGGCTAATAAAAATTAGTCACAGAAGGTATACTTGTTCCTGCTGCTACATCAATATGACCAAGATGATGGATTATCTCATGTGAGCATGAATAAATGCTTCTTATTGTATAAATTAAATGCATGTAGTGCATATAGTCAGATATTTGTTAAATCAAGTTCCTGCTAAAACTGCTAGTGTAACTATCAATAATTTTGACAGATTCTTCATTTCAGAAAGTATGAACACTATTTCCAATGACTTCTGTCTTCTGTGGATACTGTTACATAAGATCTCAGTGCTACATAAGTAATGTCCATGCTTAGTTTGTTCTTATGAAGAAATTTGTCAATGCAACTTTAGTGTAGCAATACAATCAAGAGTGAGGCATCAAAGCCTTTGTAATCAAGACCTGTCAAAAATTCAGAGTTTTGTTATAGGGAAATGGAAGAAATTCTAGCAGTGACACTGAGCTTTATGTTATTTTTCAAGAGCTACCGGTATCAGGAACTATCATGTAATGCTCTGCCCCAACATCAAAGCTATACCTTTGCATTTCAGTTCTGTTTTATTGAGCAAGATCTTGTACTTACAGAAGGCATCTCCAGTTAATGGACAATATTATGGCTGGCATCCAATTTATTTAAAAAATCATTGTACTGTTTAATAAATGAATCATTTTAAAACTATTATCTGGAAGAGTTCTTTGTCAAAATGAGCCACATCATTTTCTGAATTGCAGTGAGGTCAGGAGAATATATTTGCTAAAATTTAGCTAACTGCCATAAGCATCTGCAGCAAGCCATAATGACCAAAAAATGACATATGTGCAGTGATGTCTCAATGCAAATCCTCTTCTTCCTTGTTGTTCTGATATACCTAAGGAATGTCGGAAATTATATCATGATGTCATGACACATGTTTCATCAGATGTTACCTTCCACTCCTGTAGACACCTGTCCTTACAACAAAAGAGACCTAGAAAAGGATTGTATGTAATAGTAGGAAGGAGAATAATGACAGGATTATTACAGCAAGGATTGTTAGGTTAGTTTCTGTATGAAGTATACAAGGATGATCTAATGATGACATCTGTCACTCTACTGATCATGAGGTTTAATTCAGCTGGCTAGGTGGGTAGCCCATAGCTCCGTCACTGTGCCATGTGTGTCCCTCCTGAAGCTATGTGCTTAACGGAAAGGGAAGAACAGAGTGTACTGTTCTTCAGTCATGAATATACAAGAACTAATATGTGAATTGCAATGTGATACTTAATCATAAATGGAAAGTATGTAGGATCAGGATTATCAGTAATGTATTGGAGAGTAGATATAATAATGAATAGAACAGATATAGAGGACAGATAGAAATATATTGAGAGTGCCTTGTCATTGCATAAATAAAATAAATAAAATGTTGGCTGAAATTTGAGGTGCACCATACCTACCTTCATTCTATTTCCTCCTTTGAATTATAGACCAAATGTAAAGGTCCCAAAGCATGTCCATAGAGCAGTTGCAGATGCTGAGAGACAGAAAAAATCTATTTCTGTAGGAGGGGATTCGAAGAAAAAGAATGGAAGAGGAAGAGTTAACAACAAAAAGGAGCGTTGTAAAGAATGGACTTCATCTGTTTGTGATGAGATGTTTGACCCCAGAATTAAACGAAGAGGAAATAGTTCATCACCATCTTTTCATCGCAAAAAAGGAAGTACAGGTACAGAAAGTAAACAGGAAAAAAGTAATGCAGGTTATAAGTTCAAATGTAGCTAAGGTGGAAGTGCTCCATTAGGTCTTTTCACCCATTAACTACTTGATTATTTTTGTCTTAATACATTTATGTCTGGAATTTTGCCATTTTTTTAATAGATTCTAACATAGCCCAAAAGGTAGACTGTCCAGATGCTACTTCATGCATATGTACACATACATATACATTCTACATGCACATAGACCCAAATAGCTCAACTACTGTTTCAATGATAAGATGGCTGTTCTCTTACAACAGGAATTTTCCAATAATTCCTTTTATCATTTCCATCTTCTATTATCTGTTTCTTTTCTCTTCCTCACTAAACCTTACTAAATGGAATAATTGGTTCTAGTCCATCATCTACTCACATAATTTGCTCACAATATGTTATTTTCTGCTTCGTGAACAGCCAGTTTTATCTGGTTCAGAAGTGACTGATTAGTTGTTCTTATGTTCCATAGCACTGTTGGTAAATTCAGAGGTTCTGTCCTTGGTCAGAAAGATACCTGCCACACACATTAACCTTAATATATTCCACCTTCAGACATGATTTATACACTCAAAGGATGAGTTGGAATTAATGAAGCAAAGATAAATCTTATTATATACTCTTTTCCTCTCTGTTATCTCTTTTTCATTGGCTGTTTGATTTTGTGCTTCTCTTTAAATTGACTGTTCATTTGGCATTTCATTTGGTATTTCCCTCTTTCTTTCATCTCATTTGCCTATATCAGATATTAGCCATATTGTTGAACATTCGTATCCGAAATAAAAATTTGTGATTGGCTTGTCTTTATAAAAATATCATTTTTCTTTTCTTATTATATTCCTCCATTGGTTGAAATAGCTTTCCTTGTTCTTGCTTAATACAGGTAGTCCTCAGCTTATGACCTCAACTGAACCTAAAATTTCTGTTGCTAAGTGAGACATTTGTTAAGTGAATTTTGCCCCATTTTATGATCTTCCTTGCCATGGTTGTTAAGTGAATCACTGTAGTTGTTAAGTTAGTAACACGATTGTTAAGTGAATCTGGGTTCCCCACTGACTTTGTCAGAAAGTCAGAAAAGGTGATCACATGACCCAGGACACTGCAATCATCATATATATGAGTCAGTGTCCAAGTATCTGAATTTTGATCACATAACCATGGGGATGCTGCAATGGTTGTAAGTGTGAAAAATGGTTATAAGTCACTTTTTTCAGTGCCGTTGTTACCTTGAACGGTCACTAAACAAATTGTTGTACGTCGAGGACTACCTGTATTAACATCTGTCTACACAAGGCTTCCACCCTCTTTGTTTCACAGCTTATCACAATGCCTTGTTCAGAAAGCCACTTTGATCTTTTCCTGCTTGAAATGTGATTCCCCCCACCACTGGTTTTCAAAATATCTCTTATCTCTTGCTGAGAGATGCTATGTACTCTCTTGAACTCCAAATAACTTTTCAGAAACACTGAAGAAAAATTCTGGATATAAATATAATGGATATAAATATAATAAATATTATTGATATAATAATATAATAAATATTCTGGATATGATCCCAATATTCAGAGATATTTCCTCACTAGATTCCTCAATGCCTCAATGGCAGAACTTCTGATGTGCAGCCGATGTATCTGCCTTGAAAATAGCCCATTTGAACTGTATAGCACAGTCAAACATCATTTGTATTAGATCATAAGTTGTTTTATGATAATTTTTATGTCATTAAATATTTTATAAATTTTGCCATATTTCAATTCCCCGGGAGTCCTAGGCCCCAGAATTTGAATTCATTCTGTCAGCCCATTTGAGGTAGCTTTTTGCTCTATGAAGCAACATTACACCCAGTTAAAAGTTACAGGAACAAGAGTTTTAGTGGTATATAGATGATTCTGTACTACATTCAATTTTAGCCTAACACACACCTAATGATGTTCTTTTTTAATATCATTGTCATTCATTCCTTTGTATGGACATCCCTTGAATGGTTTATTATATAATTATCTTTTTTTAATTATCCCATTTCGATTTACATTTATTTTTAAAACAGTTATTTAAAAAAAACATGGAATGCAATATATCACATTTCAATTTTATTAATTTCAGATTTCCTTGATTCATGTTATGCCCTGATAAATGAGAAACTTTTATTTCAATACTGGCCCCATTAGTGATCTGGATGCCATTCTGGCTTTGCCTTGACCTGAGACCTCATGATCTCAAAATCTATTTATGGTAGTTTGATGCTTTTCTTCAATAAGTAAAAGAGTGACCTTTGAGCTGATATCATCACCTGGCACCTAACTCATCTAAATGTTAGGCTTATGCTCCTGCCAGCGTCACTCTCGGGGTCATTCATCTGATAGGAGGGCTCAGAAACTCCAAAGTTCAGGTAGTCCTCAACTTATGACCAAAATTGAACCCAAAATTTCTGTTGCTAAGTAAGCTATTTGTTTTGCCCCATTTTACGACTTTTCTTGTCAAACAAGATGACTTAGTTTGTACATAATCTCGCCAAAATGTTTAAATCAAGGTTTCTAGAACAAGCTGTAGTCATCACATTATGTCTAGGTTCCCTTTTCACACTAAACCAAAATGCACTAACTA
>NW_015386095.1:743872-756398 GCF_001527695.2 Protobothrops mucrosquamatus | reverse complement strand
GACCAAAATTGAACCCAAAATTTCTGTTGCTAAGTAAGCTATTTGTTTTGCCCCATTTTACGACTTTTCTTGTCAAACAAGATGACTTAGTTTGTACATAATCTCGCCAAAATGTTTAAATCAAGGTTTCTAGAACAAGCTGTAGTCATCACATTATGTCTAGGTTCCCTTTTCACACTAAACCAAAATGCACTAACTACATTAGCCTTAGTGCAGTATACAAATCAAATGATTGTAAACCATGGATAATGGATTATGTCTTGCATGAAGAATGAACCCAGCCTTTTGCAATGTATTCCATTCGAAGTAGGCAAATAATTTTTAACAGTTGTATGGTTTAATTTAGGAACTACTAAGAGTTATTATACTGCAGAATGATAGCACCTTACTCATAATAAGTATTCATTTTTAGTTTTGCATGTTTTGTAGAACATGAATTCTAAATAGATGAATTCTAAATAGTAAATTCTGAAATGAATGATTTAATATTGAAATTTGCTATCTCGATAAAATGTGTCCACTTCCTGTTACTAGAATCTATCTCTTGTCTAAATTTTAATCTTGTTCACTTACTATTATATTACTATATTTTCCTTTGTCTTTAATTTCATTAACTTTACTTCCATTTATTGATACAATGTTTTCTCATGAGTCTTTTATTGTACATTGTACACAAAAACCATAACATATGCCATCAATAAAACAATGTGTTCATAAAACATTCTTATGTTTTTCTCATTTCAGTCATTCCACAATTTTGTGGAATTTACATGACACACTGAACCACAATTTCACTATGTGAATTGTGTTTTCCGCATTATGGAAGACTAAAATATGACTAGTTTGTGATTCAATATGTTGTATGAATGTAGCCACTATTTGGGTGAGGGTGGGTGGGTTATGAGATCCAATAAGGTTTCTGTAATCCATTAGTAGGATAAAAACTAAGCCATCATTTATATACTGTACATAGCAATGTGTTTACACATTGTATTAAGTCAAATTCAAACACACCCCATATTGAATGAGTTCATACAGCACACTAGATTAGGATAAAATGGGGCTGAGCAGTTTATAGAAATTCAAACAATTGTCTCAATATGTTGTGTGAATCAGCCATTATATGGTAAATGTACAAGTTCCAATTATCAAGTCACAGGTTCTGTTGTATCCTGATCTTCACAATAGTACCAACATGATCCTTAATATATTAACAAAAATCTTATTAAAACCAATGATGCCCATTGATTTAAGAATGGGGAAATTCTGGCTCCCCAAAATTGGGGAGCAATTTTCTCAGTGTTCCTCACCATTAGCTATAGAGGTTGGAAATTTAAATCTTAACACCTGAAAGCTATTTGGCTTCCCATCCCTGTCTGAAGCTTTGGTAGGGGATTTTTAAACATGCTTAAAAGAATACAAACAACATGAAGTCTTTTTTCTACATTTCTATATATCCATCTTTCACATTGCCATGCATGACAGCAAAATTCCACGCATGCATTCTTTGGCCCATAACAACATGCTTATTGTTACATCATTTCAGATATAATTGCTGATGGAGGAGCTCCATACAGCTAGTCCTCGACTTACAACCACAAATTGAGCCCAAAATTTCTGTTGCTAAGTGAGACAGTTGTTAAGTTAGTGAGACAGTTGTTAAGTGAATCTGGCTTCCCCATTAACATTAGTTGTCAGAAGGTCTCAAAAAGTGATATGACCCCAGAACACTGCAATCATCATAAATATGAATCAATTGCCAAGCATCTGAATTTTGATCACGTGACCATAAGGATGCTGCAATGGTTGTGTGAAAAATGGTCATAAGTCACATTTTTCAGTGCCGTTGTAACTCGGAGCAGTCAGTAAATAGACTGCTGTTAGTCAAGGACTACCTGTATTTATTTCAGCCAGTGACAGATTTTATGACAAAGACAGCTTGGTTCATTTGTTCCCTTTATTCTCTCCTTTATGGAACAGTTTGCATTATTGCTAATGAGGCAGCAAATCAGTTTCCACTGTTCTCACTAAACTCTTTCTCCTTAATCTTTTTTGTGCCAGCAGCTGCTTGCAAAAGCTTCCCACTTGGTTTTTCCTCAAGTGCTGAAAAGATCTGTCTGTCTTCAAAGGCTTCTGAGTATAGGCCACGCAAGGATCTTTGGGGCTCTCACTATACATCTGTGTACCAGCAGACTACCTCTGATCAAACTAGCAGTTATAGCAGCAGCAGCAGCAGCAGCAGCAGCAGCAATGTCTCCCTTTCCAGCATTGAGAAAGTGGAAGAATTGGCAAGACGGCTTCAGCAGTACCACATAGCTCAAAGGAAAGACAATTCCACCAGTTGCAAATAAATAGCATGCAGATGGAAAACAAGAAAAGGGGATTAGTCACCACTTTTGAAGCTGTACTATATCAATCCTGAATAAACCATTTGATATTAAACTTTTTATATTAAAATTATATAGCATTACAAGATCTTTGTAAGGAGATCTTTTCAAATGTGGCCATCCAATTGCCTGATATATTGTCACAGAATCAAGCATAGATATTTAATGTGTGACCAATGTGTAATGGTGCTCATCGTAGGTCATGACTGTCCTATACTCAAAGCTACTACCAACAACTCTCACATTGTTTCAATTATAAGCCCTCTCTCTGCCTTTTCCTATCATGCTGCTCTATGTAGGAGATGTGTGTAGGTGTTAATGGGAGAGTCTGGCAAACAACTTTGAGAAGGATTTAGACAGTAGTTTAGAGAGGATAATGAGAATGCTCAAGAACTTAGCAACATGAGTCCTATAAGGATCTAAACATGTTCATCCTGGACAAGAGAAGTGTGGCTATGATAGCATTCTTCAAATACTGAAAAAGATATTCCATAGAAGGACAAGTGTTGTTCTCTGTTGAAAGCAGGGCATAGAAGAATGGATCTGTGTTATGAAAAAATAGAGCCCAATCAAATTTTAGAAAAATCTTATCATTAGATAATGAAACCTGATATAGATGATGGAATTCCTAATACTGAAGGGAGATAGTTTATGTAACATCTTTTAATTCTGAGCTTTAATCTTCTAATTCTGTGCTTTTAATTGAGATGGGGTGGGAACCACTATATATTTAATTTTTTACCTCTACTCACTTTTTAAACAATTTTATCTGACTCTTCTCCCTTTTGTAGCAAGCCTCCAACTTACTATTCAAAGGGAGACATAGCTTTGTCCCAACCAAAATTCATTCTGCATAAGTAAAGCATCTAGCTTAACATATACTGACAAATTTTCACAGATTTTCTTGACCCCTCTACCACCATTATAGCTGAGATATAAGAAGATTGTAGTTCTGTTTCCAGTTTATAGGACTGAGTGCTGATGTTCATGAAAGCAAATAACACTATGCTTCTCCAGCACAAACATCTGATAGCAGCATCCTTGGAATATCCCAAGTGCAGAAAAACAAGAAGGAGTGTAATAGAATATAGTATCATAGATAGATAAATTAATTAAATTGATTGATTGGCTGACTGAACAGGTTCCACCATAGTATGATAATGCTACTAATATTTATGAAAACTTATGTCTGGATGTCAACTTAGGCAAAATTGGTCTTTTAAAAATCTCCACAAAATCTGTAGGAAAATCTCACCGAATTTCTCCAGAGGAAGAAGAAATAGCCAGAGCTCCCTCATGATGTTGTGTGTTTCATAAATAATTCTTCAAAATAAAACTTCTCATAAAAGTATTTCTATAGAGTAAATACATTCCAGAGGTTTTCTCACGCTAGATCAAAGTAGGTGGTCCAAACCAGGTTCCTCCTTTCTAGTGACATTCTCACTGATGTATTACTGTACTTCTCCCATTGTGGAGCTAGTAGGAAATTTTGCCTAAATCTTGCTGCTCTATAGCACATCTGCATCTATGTTACTGTGTCAGCCCTCCTGGATAAACGAGGCTAATTTTGCTTTATTGTAAAACTACATTAACAAAATCTTGCAGGTTTGAAAGTATAAACTTTAACCACCTGACCAATTGAGGCAGATCCTTCCTTCCTCTTACCATTAATCCATTGGGGGCTCCTGTCTCTCTGGTCTGTTTGTTTCTAGGCAGCAGCATCAACCAAGGTCATCCACACATTCCGTGACATGCATATCCATAGACCTTTAATGCACAACATTCCAGGAGACATGAATGGCAACTTCTCCAGCTGAAATGTTCAGCTGTGCCTAGGGTCATCCATCATGTGAAAAGTCTCCCCCAGATGACATACACATAACTCTAGTTACTTCTAGCACTAAATCATTGTATAATTCATTGAATTGTAGTTGTTTTTCCAAAATCCTACTATGGGTCATCATTCAATCAATAGAAGGCTGAAAACTTTTTTGAAACCCTTGGTTGCCATGTAGTTGTTACTCAGAATTGGGCAGGTAAGATGTAGCCACTGAATAAAGACTAGGGAAGAACTAGAGTTTGAGAAAGGGATTTAAATATACGGTGATCAGTGGAGAACTGCAAACTTCCCTAAGAACATTGTGTGAAAACAGAAAGTGAAGAGCTAGGGTTTCCTTGAGTGTAGTGGCAACTCCCTGCCACCCAGGCTACAGAAGTACAATTTTGAATCTGAACTTTTTCAATTTTCATAGACATGCACCAAATATTCTTATAGGTATCTATAGTCTTGGTTAACCTGGCAGTTGACTGACTAATACATAGTGCTGTTGAAAACCAGAGTAGTACAGTATATCATACTCAACATACCATTGTTTTTAATAACTGCCCACAAAGAGCTGTGCTTCTGGACAGATGTGATATTCTTCCCCTATTAATGATGTTTTTCCCACTCCCCACATCCCCACTCATGATGTTTTCATTCCAAATCCTTTTTTAAAAAAAGCCCATAATGTAGTAAGGGGAATTAATACTTTAATTATGCAGCTTGAAACTCTAAGAATGCTGTTTGATTCCAATCAAATTCAATTTACTATATGCAGTCCACCATGTTCTCAATTGTTTATTCTCTGTTCAGAGTAACAAATAACTGTCCATATCAAACTGGTACAAATCAGTTCTCTTTTAGTTTTTCTGTATCTATTGGCACCAAAAAAGTCATGGTACTAAAAGTAGATCTATGAACATTATGAACTGTGTGTCATGCATTTATGGACTGTGGTCCTTGAAACCTTTATGATATAATAAATCTTTAGATGGTCGTAAAACTCATAGGCTGACTGGAATCTGGAATATTTTAGCAATACTACAGACTCTGTTACTCCTATCCTAAAGCAATCTAGTCAGGGTTAACTAAATGAGCCAGAGCCAGATTTGCATTTTGATTTCCCTGTTGCCTCTCTGATTTCATGTACAAGCTCCACTTTATTTCTTGGAAAGGTTATCAGCTGTACAAAGTACAACTCTTGAGCTGCAAGTTCTTTCCCCTAATGGCAGCTACATTCCTATCTCTTATCCAGCTGATCAAAAGACTCCAACCGATTGGTGTGGCAGAGTACTAAATTAAACACTAAGGGGACAAAAAGGCAAGGAGTGGAAAACTGTTGGCTACTTGCTTATTCCATACTTCCTTAAACAAGGGATGAATGATAAAACTAGGAGCCCAGTTTTGATAAGGAAGAAGAAAACTTTTTCTTTCCTTAAAAGTGAAATTCAGTATGCTGTACATAAAAAAGCTGTATTTATATAATTTACAGCATTAACATACAATAATATTGAGATGGGCAAATTCTATTAAGATAAATATAAAATAATTTAAAATGCTAAAATTTAGAAATAACTTGTCAATAAAGAGAAAATGATGTTAGGACTAAACATATCTCCTTTAGGAGAGCATTTCAAGATTGGAGCACTTCTCCCAATAAGCTGTGTCTTTTATAGACATATAATTTGCTTTTCTGTAGATTGTACTATAGAGAAACTCTAATTATAATGCTCTAGTAATTTATATAGTAGGAAGTGCTTCTTCAGGGGTGTGAAACTGCTGGCCTGTTGGCCGGATGCGTCATGCTGAAACTGCGCCCTCCTCATTGCTGGTAATGGAAAAAAAGTTGCGATATGTTGCGACACGTCACGTGACGTTGCGAGTTTGACACCCCTGACATATATGGACCCCAACCCTTTTAGAACCTTTAACACATACTTTGAACAGGCAGTTTTCATTCTAGGTCCTTGGAATGTATGTCATATACTCCATTAAGACTAGATGTATAGGCCTTTATGGGCTGTACAAATTGGTTACTAGCAAATCCTTTATCTTCCTAAGAATAGACAGGGCTGCTGCTGATAGAACAGCAATGGATGTAGCAACGACATGCACATAGGGGCATGGCACAATGAAACATCTATATCTCTCTGCTCGGAGAGTTTAAGGGAAGGATGACTATGTACCATTCAAATAGCCCTTTCTGTAACCATTGAGCTTGAAGACCTAGATAACTTTTAAAGCTTATGCACCTTTTACAGTAGACAGTTTTGACCCCGTAAATAACATCTGACTATTCACATTTGGTGAAAGATTAAATTAGTCACCTGATGCTTCTGGTGGTCAATGTACAGTAGCTGAGCTCCCTTTCTTCAAATTCCTAGACCCAGTAACCATTAAACCACAGTGTCTCCATCATGTATGATTCAGCTACTTATTATACTGGCATCTCAATCCAAATCCCAAAGACTTTATCCAGTTATTTAATATCCATTTATAGACTACTAAAATTCTAATTGTATTTATCTGTTTGTTTGTTTGTACCCTCAAGCTAGCCCAACCAGTGCATTATGCCACAACAATTTTTGAAACAAAGTACCTAAAATCTGCTAATTTAAAGAATGTGTAAAAAATCCAATACTATCATTTCTATGAATTGAAATTTTAATGATGTTCAGACCCATTTTATTTGCAAAGCAGTGGCTTTGCAATATCCCTCTAATCACATGATCATGATTTCCAATGCTTCCTGCCAGCTTCCCACAAGCAAAGTCAATGGGGAAGCTATAGTGATTCTGTTTACCTATTTAGGTAAGTAAATATTGACTAATTATTGAACTACATTTGCCATTACAATTATTTTCCTACTTATGATATATAGCCTTCTTAGATAATCATGGGTCATCCAGCATTGGGGTAAAAAATCTACAGTCAGCCTAAAATTTCATGTTCATTCTGATCACATCAGACTACACTACCTGACTCTCAAAGGATATCACAGGGATATCTAGTACTGTAAATGATAAAAAGTAGAGAGAACAATATGAAATAAGCTGAAACTTCCAGTTCAGATATTATCAGGATGAAATATATCTCCAAGTGCTCTGTTGGTATAGCCATAATTGTTTCAGTGTCAAATCTTAGCCTGAATCTTAACTGAAATGAATATAACCAATTCATTTAAACATGACCACTTGTAGTTGTTGAATTGAGTTGTTCCACTCAAGCTTTTCCCTAAAACTTCACAACTGGCCAATAAATTGCTACAGCAATCCACATGATCCAGCAAGGATTGCTTAAAACCCAGTTTGGCATCCAACTACTTCAAAGCAGATGGGGCTATTGGATAGGCTCAAGACATTGCAAATGCTTCATTGAGATCAACGGTCCCAGCTGCTTTGAAGTCAATCTCTTTTGGGTTCATTGGATAATCCAGTATTAGAATGAGAGGAGGTTAGCAGAACCTCTCCACACAATTTAATTATTTTGTCAGATAACAAATGAAAGTAATTCTATGAAATTAGACTAAACCATAATTTGCCCAATTTTCTCTGGAACAGTACCCATGTTTGTATTTTAGAGAAATTATCTCCAAAAATGTGTCACAACTCTTATATTCTCATATTACATATATTAATAAAAGTATTAAGTATTATTTTATTCACAGCAGTTTAAAAAGGCTTGTTGGAGACTGTGAGACCATAGAAAGGATGTGGATTTGGTTCACAGGCAGGTCATATTTTAAAAATGATGAACAGAAAAACCTCAAGGAGCTTCTGGTATGTGCTATCATTTGGTAGGCAACCTGTAGCAATAACTGAAAATCAGAGAGTAAAAAACCCACAATACTTGGAAATTGTATAGTAAAACAATTCTAAGAATACAAGCTATCAGAAACCAGATGAGGGCAGTGCAAACCTACAATGGAAATGAATTTGGTACATCACCAAATTGCCCAGTAGGTTGTGTTCACTGATAGAATTTTAAAAATCTATATGGTGGATTAACTTAATCAGTTCTTAATTATGTAGAGAAGAATTCAAGCTCATTCTAAATGTGAATACAATTATTCATATATAGCCACTTTTACATTACCATCTTGTGCATATTTACTCTGAAGATCTTACTGAATTCATAAGGCTACAAACTTAATCAAAAGAGGTTCAGACTAAAAAGTTATTTTCCCACATGGAAAATGCAAGAGGGGAGGAGGAGAAATGTATTTTTCTGCAGTCACGATTCAGGTCAGTGTATTGTATTGTGCAGGATTGATTCCTGGGAAGTAGTGAGCAATTGTTTTTCCAAATAAAGCATTAGTTGAATAAAAAGTCTTTTTTCCACCCTTTTCTATTTTCACAGGAAATAAAAGTTGAAGGTCTACAGGTGGTATTCCATCTAGTTTCTTCTTTCATCCCAAATCATGTTATAGTTATAGCTGTTATCACTGAATTATGGTAGTCATATTTGGAAAGCATCCATTTTCTATTCGCAAAAGGATGGACTCCAGCTATTATTGCCTATGGTTATTTCATGTGGTTAGTACTAAGTATAAAAAGAGCCTTCTAATTAGCTGCTTTTAAATATCTCATAGAGTTCTTCATGGAGTATTTTTATATGACAAATTGCAATTTATTACTCCTGAACTTTTTTATTTGATAAACAATTTTTTAGAAAAAGTAATTTATGTATTTATTTTAAATTGGACTGGAGGAAAAACAATCCTATACATTACATATGTACTGCTCCCTAGTTACAGTCATTAGTGAGCAACAAGAAGAATATTATATGGTAAATGGATATATCTTATAGTTCAGCATCTATGGTCCTGATAGGGAAAAACATAACATGACGTTATCCCTAGTAGAGATTGCATCCTTTTTGCAATAGCTTAACAGATAGCAGGGTAACAGAAGTTAAGAGTTTTATTGTGTTACATAACACTTTGTCACTAAATCTGCCACGATACAGGAGCTACTCTGATCATGATCTTGATCTGCTTTGATCATGAGCAAGATTATCTCTTGGTCCACATGGAACTGGGTTCAGAATGGATCTTATATCCTAAGCTCTGCCCTTCCAACATATCCACACAATGAATATGGATCATCTATCGTGGAAGCATTTACATCCCTCTGGGATATATGATCTTCCTGTTTTTAACCTGATGCCTTAATCACTACACCAAATTGGGTGTTTCATTTTTTGTTAAGGTGTGATAGTTTATAGATAAATATATATATTCCTGTTTATCTTAAATTATTTTGAAATATCATTCTCAGAATTGGGTCATATAAATTTAGCTTGATCAATGCAAAACAAAAGTACTATTTCCCATGATTTGAAACTATACTTCTCTTGATTTAAAATAGAATTTGTCTTTTTAGCAGACATTTCATATTCCAGACTCATATAGAGTTTACAATTAGCTACAGTTGCAAATTCCTATTACTAATCAGTTATCGCCCATCTTCTGCCTGGGATTACAGCTGTAAGCAAAACTATATGACTGATGGGCTTTGTGGAGTGACAGATCATATTGTTGTGTATATCTGAACTAGAAAGCCAGTCTTCTTTTAAGACACATTTTTCCTTATGTGGCCTTATACAAATAACTACTATCATTTCCCAATCATCCTATTTCAGAATCTGTAAAAGTCAATCATCCCTATCTGGAGAATATCTACTGTCAGTGGATTTATTCTGCTCATTCTCCTTTTATGACAAGCACTGAATATCTGTACTGAAGTTAAAGAATCTAAAACTAACTGCATATTTTTTAAAAATACAGTGTTTGGCAATAAGCATGGGAAAGAAGCAGCAAAGCATTATGTTCACTGGGAGTGCACAGAGGTGTCAGAACACTTATCCTTGAAAAGAAACTATTGCTCTGTCCTAAGAGAATTTCCTTCAGAATTTTCTCAGCTGCATTTTCTTTAAAACACTCTTTGCCTATCAAATACAAACACATGTCTTTTGAAGTGAAGGTTTTTGCCATTATATATCCAGTTCTACTACTAATAATAGTATGCCTTATAATACAGGTAATCCTTGACTTACAACAGTTTATTTAGTGACTATTCAAAGTTACAACGGCACTTTGTTATGACCATTTTCCACACTACCGTTACAGCATCCCCATGGTCATGCGATCAAAATTCTGACACTTGGCAATTGACTCATATTTATGACGGTTGCAGTGTCCTGGGGTCATGTGCTCCCCTTTTGTGACCTTCTGACAAACAAAGTCAATGGGGAAGCCAGAGTCATTTAACAATCATGTGACTCACTTAACAAATATGGCAAAAAAGGTCATAAAATGAAGGAAAACTCACTTAACAAATGTTTCACTTAGCAACAGAAATTTTGGGGTCAATTGTGGTCGTAAATCGAGGACTACCTGTAATCTGTATTTTTTTACTGATGGTGTATTGCAGGGGTGTCAAACTGCCAGGCCATGGGCTGGTTGCATCATACAGAGGCCGCACCCATCCCAGCTCTGGCAATGCAAAAAAAGTCACGATACGTCACGACACGTCACATGATGCGGCGAGTTTGACACCTGTGGTGTATTGTATATGAATGTCTATTCCTAAAACCTATTTATGTTAATCTGCTTGTCGGGTGCAAGCCTCAGCTCATGAGCAATTTATGTCAACGCTGCTAACATCAGGTGTTCTTGCTTTGACAACATATGGAGATGCAGCCATTTCCCTATACTTTATGTTTTACTCTCACAGTTAGAATTAGATGATACTGGGGGGGGGGGAGGAATGTGCATGGGAGTTTAGTTAGACATAACAATACTGTATAAAGATGAGAACCAAGGTTTTTTGAAATAAGAGATGATAAGAAATGGGTTGAAGAACTGGTGAGAAAGCCAGCATTTCAAACTAATTGGAGAATGTGATTTATGACTGTTAATTAGAGGAAGGAATTGTGCTTTGATACTATGTGCTCAGGGGAGGGGAATTCAGATTTTGGCTTGGCCTATGTACATGCAGATATTATGCTACTCGAATAAAGATTATTTAAGGTAAATAATGCCTCAAAGTTCTTTGAAGAGTTTCATCTGTTGGAACCATGACAATTTCCTTTTAACTTAAGAGATCTGTGCATTTGACTTGCAAGTAGCTTGTCAGGTAGGTTTATGTCTGTGTGCATGTATTTGTTTTGTTGTGAAGGGGATAATTAACTCCTGCCATTGCAAACTATATATTTTTCCTAACATAGGTCTCATCAGCCATCTACGGACACACCGCTGATGGCCCATAATCCATAAGATGTCAAGGTCTTCATCGAAATCGATGGACGAACAACAATTTTTCCTATCCTGTTTTCAGCCATTGCATCAAGGACCCATGTTTTATGATAATCAATGATCAAATATGATTTTTAATAAAATCTGTTAACTGAACAAGAGCAAACGTATAGAGGAAGAGGAAAGATAATTACCTCAAGATGCACTCAGAAATCCTATGTAGCAAGGCTTGCTAATAATTAATTATTTATCATGTTTTACACCTTAATGTGTGATGAGTTGTATTGAAGCACATATCCCTGCCTCATTCTGCCTCACATGACTCTTGCCTTCTAGAATTCTTTTTTTTCCCTTCTCTCTTGCCAAGTAATCATCACACTTTTTACACATTTACTCCACTTTTGGAACTTATGCTCTTTTCTGTCCCTTGAAAAACATACCAGAATTGCTTTCTTATGCATGTTTGCTCAGAAGTCTCCCTCTTTGAGTTCAGTGGGGCTTGCCTCTGGGAAAGTGTCCATAGAATCACAAATATTTATTTTGGAAATTTCTTCCTTCCTTCCTTCCTTCATTCCTTCCTTCCTCCCTTCCTTCCTCCCTTCCTTCCTCCGTCCCTCCCTCCCTTCCTTCCTTCCTCCCTCCCTCTCCCCCTCCCCCTCTGTTTTGCAGAGGAAGCAAACTTTTAGTGGCGGCAGGGCATACAACATATGTGAAGGAGAAAAGTAAGGGTCACAGTAAGGCAGCCTACCCCCCCACACACACACTTTTCTTTTTCTTTTTTTCAAAGAAATTTTATTATTTTCCATCATAAAAAGACAATCGTAAGCATAATAAACACAGTAACAAGTAAAACCCCCCCACCCCACCCCGGACTTCCCAAACCTAATCCCAGGATAATATTCATATATAAGTAAACAAATACTAATATCTCTAACTCCACAAAATATCTTAATCTACATAAAAAGATAGAAAGAATAAACAAAATAAAAAAAATCTAAAAACCTAAGTTATATTCTACCACTCTATGCTTCTTTTGAATATAAACAATCCATCTTCTCC
>NW_015386095.1:722449-740721 GCF_001527695.2 Protobothrops mucrosquamatus | reverse complement strand
TGTCATTATTAAAATGTCTTAAATAATGAAAAACCTTGCGTCTTTTGTGGGGTGTGTTAAGCCCCCCCACATTCCAAGATGAAATTTTAGTCATTGACTGCTTTCAATCCTATAGCAATACTTGAAGCATAAGACTTAACAAAGACCTTGGGTCGAGCGCCACCTACTGGCTCAGAAGTAGCAGGTGGCGGGCTGTCAGGTGTAGACGGGCGGGCTGACAATTGCTGTTCTTTTTCCTTACGTCTGTGAGCTGCACGAGTCATCCTTTGTTCTTTTCCATCATCTTTTGAACGCCCATTTGCATCCTTAACACCGGAAATAGAAGGGAGGTCCACAATCAAATGCTCAGCTGCATCAGTCTTTTGAGATGTGGGTGGACGCTCCACTTGCAACACAGACGCCATAAAATCATTCGCCTTTTTAACCGAGTTAATTCTGTAACGCTTACCAGCCACAGTTACAATTATGCCCACCGGTATATCCCATCTGAAAATTATTTGTCTATTCTTAAGTTCCTGCACCAAAAAGGCATAGTCTCGACGCGCTTTAAGTATTTTCGCTGGGATTTCTTTTAAAAGAATAATGTCTTGGTTTAAAACCTTGAATCTTTGTTGATAAAAAAGCTGCATTATTTCATTTCGTCTCGCTTTTCTTGTAAAATAGACCACCACATCTCTTGGCAAGTTTCTTTGATGAGCCACCCATGAGTTCACCCTGAAGACACATTCTATTTCATCATAAATTTCCTGCCCACAAGCCAAAGCATTTATCAATGCTTCTGAAATTACTTCTCTTAGATTTTCTTTTGGATCCTCAGCCAGCCCGCGAATTCGAATTGCATACTCCATATCCCGAAATTGAGCGACCAAGACATCACCTTTAACATTTTCCAAACCCTCCTCTACAAGTTCCAATCTTTGCTCGCTCGCTTCAGCTTTCTGTTCATTTTCCTCCACCCTTTCTGCCACCCCATCCACATATTCAGCCAAACCTTGAAAAGCAGTTGTCACATTCAAACGAAAGCCCTCATGTTTCTGTAGTAATTCTTGCTGTTGCTGTATTAGTTGATCAATCTTATTCTCTATTTTAACATCCATTTTTTGTAGCATCTCTGTCATTTGCTTAATACTTTCAGTCACTAAATCCTGTAGTTCTTTACCGGAGGGCAGTGGAGGTGAGGAAGATGGTGGGGGCGGCGGGTGGGAAACCGGCTTAGAAATTGGTTGGAGCGGCTGGGGAGTCGGAGATGTAGTTGGTTTTGAAATTGTGGGCACCACTCTTCTCGAAGCCATATTAACAATTTAAGATTTCAATCTATGTAAGAGTCTTTTAACACAGTCCAAAGCAAGTAGTGAAAGTATTAGAAGTAGTGAAAGTTCCAGACCGGAAATGCAAATTACTTTCGTTCTTCTTGCTAAAAAGTTTCATTCCAATGCCATTTTAAGTTCACTTTCACTCAATCCGCCCCAAGTATAGGGAAGATCAAAATATTCCAAGTTAGAGTAAAATCCAGAATAGAAACAGATTTCCAGGGTCGGTTTGTCTGCGTATAATAACTCACAGTTCAATTTAAGTTGCAGCGGTGGCGGCGGCTTCTAGCTTCACCTAGCGAAGGCGTCCTGGATCGCGGAGAATCCTCGGGGCTCCAGAGGAGTTCTAACCTACATCGTCCACATCGGACGACTCGGGAACTCAACTCCTACCCCGGGCGGCTCACCGATCCCCTTATGCCCGGGGGAAGGGTATCAAGCCGTTTGACAGCTGATGCTTGCTGTCAAAACGGCTTTTACGCATAAACAGGCGGGAGGCAGCTATCAGCTGCGTCCGACGAGGTCGCCCGCACACCGGAAGTCCCACACACACACTTTTCATCACCTTTACACCACATCCAATCCAATCCATTTGTGGGTAGGTAGGAATAGTGGAGATCTCAGGGAGAGACCCACTCCCATGGATGCCAGGACTGCTATTTCCCTCCCTCCCTCCCTTCCTTCCTTCCTTCCTTCCTCTCCCCCTCTGTTTTACAGAGGAAACAAACTTTTAGTGGCGGCAGGGCATACAACATACGTGAAGGAGAAGAGTAAGGGTCACAGTAAGGCAGCCTACATTCCCCCCCACTTTTCATCACCTTTACACCACATCCAATCCAATCCATTTGTGGGTAGGTAGGAATAGTGGAGATCTCAGGGAGAGACCCACTCCCATGGATGGCAGGACTGCTATTTAAGAACAATCCTTAAGTCCAAGTTCCAGGCTTTCCCCTCTATACAGCTGATTGCATCTTCAGAGGCATAGGCTTTATTGAGACTTTTGCACCTGGAGTCCTTTCAGATTGCCACCTGTGCCTTAATCACTTCACAAATGGACTACTGCAATCAGATCTACAAGATGCTGTCCCTGAAGACTACCCCAAAGCTACAGCTGATCAGAATGGGGTCTTGAAAAAGGAGTTGGGGAATATAAGGCAGCTCTCAGGCCTCAAACTGCCTGCTTATGCCATCAAAATGATAATACCGTAATAAAAATCACTATTTGGGAGTAGTAGATGATACTGTTACTCAGTGCTTTTTTTCTAAAAAAAAAAAAAAAAAAGGTGCCGGAACTCACACACGTCATACAACCCGCCTTGCCTACCCTACAAGGTTCCATCCAAAAAAAGGTGCCGGGACTCCGTTCTGGCCGTTCTATGACAAAAAAAGCCCTGCTATTACTATAGAAGAAAACTTCATATGGAATAAGCAGCTCTAGATTGGGAAAGCTAGGGTTCTAGAGGATTTTTCTGCTCTAACTAAAAATAATGGAATGTTCTGTAAGCATGTATGGGTGTAAGAGAGAGCTGAATAATTATACTAAAATAACATATAGATACAAAATATATTTTAAAAAGACGTTAATAAAACTTCAATGCAGCTTTATTCATTGTGGTTATAGTTTAACTTTTTCTCACACATAATTAGGTTCAGTGAGAAACTTTATTATTTTATACAATTAATTTCTCCATTTATAAGTTAATATGTTAAAACAGTTATAATATTTAGACTCAGAAATGAATAGCCATGAGGCTTCAGAGGTAATCACATAACTGACCTATATTGATTTTTACATGGATGTTAGCTTCCAAAGTTCTAGTAGTGTTGAATATAAAATCAGTTTACATACATAGAATAACTTGCTAGATTCAAAGACATTTCATTTAGCAAAGACCATATTTTGCTGTTTATCCAGCGGTAACTATCAGCATGTCTGATATGGTGAATTCCCATTTAATATTCTTTCACTTTTGACCCTGGTAAATAAAAAGTATGCAGTAAATAGTCAGGAAGATTATTTTAAAAAGGAGATACATCTAGTAGGTTAAGGGGATAAACAAGGATCCTTCTAAGAAAAAAAGCTCAAGATCCATTCTGTTTATTTAGTTCTCTTTTCTCCCATTTCCCTAAGAATCATGATTGAGTTTGGAGAAAACAGAAAATTGCAGTTTGTGGTTCTAAAAATGACTCCAAAGACGTGCTCGGTTTCTGTGAGAATCAATATTCTGATTTTCAGAAGTTCTGCTGTAGACCAGGGGTGACAATAGTTCTTACAATAAATGCTATGAACTCAGTAGTATGTACAGCAGGTATGCCTGGGTTTGAATAAGAAAAATTCTATAAGCCAAGGTGGATCCACTTCAAAACCAACTACAATAAGCCAATGCTCAAGTCTTTGAGAACTGAGAAGATTTGTATGTAATATCTAATTTTCATTATCAAGATGCTGATTGCAAGGAAGGGAGTAAGGAAGCAGATAGGAAAATGTTTGTCTTCCTCTCTCAAAATATTAAGACCAGGGACCATCCAGTGAAGTTGGTGAGACAGAACTTTAAAACAGACAAAAGAAAACACTTCATGATGAGTCTGAGAGAGATGTTCCCAATATGACAAGTGAATGAGGAGAAATTTTGGGGGAAAATATTGTGCTACCTGGAGTTCTTGGAGTACAGGGATAGAAAAATCCCTGCAGCAGAATTGTAAAAGTGGTAGTGTCATCATAGCCAATTGCCTCAGCAAGAACAGTAAATGCACTTCAAGTAGTAAGTCGATTCCCTGAAAGATTGAATTGCTTTCCTTAAAAAGATAAGTAGCTGGGGATTATTGCTTTTTTTCAACAATAGGCTATGGTTTCTTCCTGATTACACTCTCTGTTCCACTGAGGAACTGCTGAGCTGTTTGCAAGAAGGCAAGATGAAGCAATGTTAAAGCTAAGATTGAAGCATTGGTGTTGAAGCACTGCTGTTCCTTGAAATATCCAGATAATCCACTTAATGCAAGGTGGCTGCACTTTTAGGAGCTTCTTGGGTTAGAGAGAAAACTCTTGACTGCTCCTAGCATGCGTCATGGTCTTCCTGGCATGAAAGACCAGCATTAGCTAGTCAGGTTATTGTTGCTGGGCTAACACTTTTTTGCAAGAGACGTAAATAGGTTTTCCTTCAAGGAACTCTACATTCTGTGGTGCTAACTCAAAGGCTGAAAATAACAGCTACAACTAAAGGATCCAAGCAACTATTTTGGGTCTATCATTATGACTTTTTTGACCCTTCCCCGATTTAGACCCTCCTGACTGTGAATATTTTAGTGTTAATTTACTGTGGATGTTTTATTTGTACATGCCATGTAGGTTTTATACTGTATGTATAAAATGTTGCTAATCTTGGGAATCCTACAGGATTTGGTAATATACAGGTTGTCTACAAAGAGACAAGTAGTCAAACCCCCCCCCAAATTTTTTTTTACCACTTTCGGTTCACTAGGGAGGGAGGGAGATTCACTAAAGTTATGTAGTATTAATAGTATGAAAGCTCCATCCTTTCCTTGTATGTTCATTGTAACATCACATGCACATATGAAAAGGATGGGGCTTATCTTATGATGGTGCAATGCTGCTTACATAATTTTGAAAGGCATTATGATCGAATGTAGTAATCTGGATTTCCAGGAGGGAAGGCATGCATTCCAGAGGAGTAAAAGGCAACTCAATTCAGATAGTTTATGGGAAAGAAAAAAAGTGAAGCCATCCCTCCCTAATAGTTCCCAAGGTACATGCTTCATGTAGTCTGCTTCAATTTGGCAAGATTCTGTCTATAGGTGTGGAACAATAAAGAAATCTTGTCTTTCTTGATTTTGTGAGCCTGACAGGCACTTATATTTACAAGGCCTTTCAAATAAAAACCCACTCCCATTTTCTTTCATTTTAACTTCTTCAGCCAACTTATTTTTGTTACAGCTATTGATACATTGCTATTGTTAAATAAACAGTAGTTAGAAAACTTTGTGCATCTACTGATGATTACTCAGAGATCTAAACTAGACCCTAATACATCTTCAACCCAATCTTTGTATCCAATACTAGTTATTCAAATGGCGATTTGCCCTTCTACCCCATTCAGCACCCTGAATGAAAAGGATCAAACCTCTGTAGAAACTGACTTGCCCAGCTTGTTCACTCACCCCTAGAAGCGTCAGCTCTGCCCTCCAGGAAGTGGCTACAAGATATTTGAGGCTGAGCAAGGGGGCAGAATTGTGCTGTTTGAATGTGGGAGATTTTGCTGAGCTCAGCTACCAGCATATCCTTTGCTCAGTCCACTGGACTCTGAAACAGACGGAGGAAGAGAAAGACAGGAGGGCTTAAAGAACCGGAGAGAGATAAAGAGAGGGAAGGAAGGTGAGGGAACCGCTCCTGTGAGCGCCTCTGCAACCCCCCTTGTTCCGCCTTGCGCTTCCGTTGGATGCTGTCCGTGGCCACTGGTGCTGAACCTCTTCGGAGTCGAGCCCTCACACTGGAACAAGATATCGGCCATTTGCTCTCCTTTGCTGCTGAAAGATAGCAGGAAGGGACGAATTTCCAGAACAGCAAATTGAAGGTTTGCTTTTAAAAGAAATTACCTGAAAGGAGAGGAGCACGCGTGGAGGATTGTGAGTCTGGGAAGATTCGTCTCGGGATAGATCCAGGGTTGCGCTCCCTTAGGGCGAATTTGAATGCTTCCCTCGGAATATAGCTGGCGGTTTGCTTTTTCCTGTTTTTTTTTCTTTTTCTTTGTTTCCCATCTTACCTCCATTGTTCCGAGAGGGTAAGCCTTGCTGTGCCTGCAGTTAGCATTCATGGATCAGAGCAGGTAGGAAACTTGCTGACAACTCCAGCAAAGTATATACTTTTACGAAGGAGCATAAAGGAAGTGGAACATACCTATCCATCTACACGAGCTTTTATTAAACAAGGTCTCTCAGCTGCCTTGCACACATACAGCTACAAAGAAGTATCTGCATCTTGTTCAGTTACAAAGGAAAATATGACCCACGTAGTAATTATTATTAGTGGAAAGGTTTTTGTTCTCACTATTTGGGCTCAGATCTGGGATGTCTGGAATGAGGGGGAAAAATCGAAGCATCAGCCAACTGTCCTTGTGCTCATTGCTAAATTGATACATTCAGAATCTAGGTTTGTAGGAATAACACAGAAGGGTTTCTGTGGCATGATTCCCATGGGGTCTGACATTCTCTCTATAATATATACACACACGAGAGACAATCTCCCTACAGAGAAAACTCATATACAAGCCTCTCAAATCATACCAAAATTTCTTCAGGTAGGGACAGCACTTAAACCTATTGTTCTGAGGTGACTAGAAATGTACTCAGAGCTCATGGTTTGACTGTTTGATCCTTACAAAGTCCTTAACAAGATAATCAAAGCCAAAAGCTGCTTTTCCTTTTAGCTGGTTTTAACCCATCTCTTTCTTTCTCTCTCTCTCTCCCTCCCTCCCTCCCCCTTTTCTCTCTCTCTCTCTTTTTCTCAGAGAGGTTCTCCTGCAGAATTCAGAGCTCCCTGACTCCACAGTCTCTCCAGGTAAGGGAGCTCCACTGGTATCTCCTCCATTTTCTCATTTATCAGCCTGCAATACTTTCTGATTTTCATCTTCCTTCTGCATCCAATTTTGGCAATCCCCCCCCCAGATATCTATGTCCTAACCTAAATAACTGTGCACATGCTATCACATCAACTTTTTTCTTACAGATTCGTTTCTCATGTTACTTCTTGATGGCACCTGTTTCCTTTTCTCTGAAAATATATGAAAAATATTAGTTGCATTTGCATTCTTTTCTGAAAAGTGTTATGTGACTGTTATGTGAAAAGTGTTAAAAGCCATGTTTAATTTTTCATGCAGAACTAGTTGGGAATAGGGTAAACCACTAAAACTGGTAGATGCTTCAAATTTTCTTTTTAAAAAATCTGGCACATAAAACCTTAGGACCAATGAAAGTGGATCAGGTAGTTATTTTGTGATTGACAAATTTCCCTCTCCTCACAGTCATGGTTTCTTCATATTTATTTAGGATCACTTTTAGATGCATGGACAAATGCCTAATTTGAGAAGAATCTTTGAGTTCTGCTTTGTTTTACATATATAAAGAAATGGAACCCAAACTGAGATTATTCTAATGAAGGGATGGAGTTGTACTAAGTACTGACCTCATTCAAAACAATCTCTTCTTAATTATAAAGAGCTGTGAATTCTGTGGCACATCCATTCAGAATGAGAACATTTCATAGGCACTTAAATAAAGGCCAGATGCATCAGAGTAGGACCAGTCTAGCTATCAAATGAACAGGTTGTGTCTAAGCTATTGCTTGGTCAATTTAATAAAGTTTCTGGCAATATGCATATAAGTGACACACTGATCAGTATTCTATCCTCACTAGTATGTTTCCTTCAGGATGCTACACACCATGTTGTAATGACAGTAAAAGCCTTATTATTGCCTTCTCCTGTTAGGATCTAAAACTACAAATGGACCGATTTTTCTCATAGAAGTGTTTCTGCTCAGAGATCCAATCACCTAAACACACCCTTTTCAAGGATATACCATTTCATTTTTCTATAATTCCTCTTAATAAATATTTAAAGGATATGCCTTATTTTCATTTGGTTCTTCATATTTTGCCCTCTTATGTCTCTTTCTCTCTCTTTCTCCCTATAGTCCTGGTGTCCTAAAAGATCCTCTTCTACCAAAATCAACTGAACACTGAGTGAGGGAAAAGGAAGACAAGCTCCCAGACAGAGGGACAAACAAACATAATATCAAATGAAGCACATGGAGGTTAGTCAGTGTATAAGAGTAAAATTCAGCTCCCTTATTTTTTTTGTAATCATGACAAAGTGGCAATATCAAAAATCACAGCATTCCTGGGCTCCTCTGAGAGTAGAAGAAGGCTATAAAAGTTGGATAAGAGGGACACATACTGTATGCAGTTGAGACCTTCAATGGATTGCCAGCTTATATTAAAGAAATGTCTATATGTTAATGAGATTTTCAAAGATTTGTGTACACATTGAAGACAATAAGAGGTACATTGATGCACAAAAGTGCTATGAGATCATTTTTCACTGGTGCTTAGAGGGTTTATTATTGTTTTTTCCAATATTATAATATGAACTTTTACTTTTAAAGGGGATACTCTAAAAGGTACTGTTTCCACTTCCACTTTTATTTGATAAATTTGGGGTCCTTGTACTAATTAATATTGCCTTAAATATGTTTTACTTTGCTTGAAAACTCACAAAGCTAATGAGTTATATTTGGACTGCAAAATATATTTAGATTATAAAATTGACTCCTTTGGTAAGTTGCCTTTAATTTGTTAAAAGAAAAAGGTGATTCATCTTATTCAATGAATTGCTTCAAAATAGTTTTTTTTCCCCTGACTGAAACTAGAATAGTCTACCTCTTAAAATCTGGACAGCTTTAAATAATGAGTTGTTTGATTTACACTTCTTATTTAGGGAGAACAGAGATTTCTTTTTCTCCCAGACTGGGTGATAATTTCCAGATCCTGCTACAGATTTCATATTTACTCATCAATTCTGATTGGTCCACAAAGCTGACAAAACTTTTTGAGTAGGATTGTCATATAGATGGAGCAGATCTTCCATTTGGCTGCTCAGTGGCCCTTTTTAACTCCTGACACTGAATATTCTGATAAAGGAAACAATCTCTTTGACTCGTCTCTTACAAAGTTCCATAGCTCATATTCTCTGTTCTCCTATCCATTCTGTCATATGGCTCAGATCCAACTAAAGTTTTGATTTGGTCCATTTTCTGTTGTTTCTCTTATTCTATTCTAAAGTTCCTGCTTTTCATGCCACTACCTTTATTGCTCTATTGCAGTGATGGCGAACCTTTTAGAGACCGAGTGCCCAAAAACTGCCGCTGCCCCTGCCCCACGCCCTGCCCCGCCCTCGCTCCATCCCACCCTGCCTGCCCGCAGGGCCACTCATCACCTCCAGGGCCCACCGCAGATCGGCCAGGCAGCCCAGCAGCCCAGCAGTGCCACGGCGGCCACGCCCTGCAGCATCAACTGTGCACGTTGGGGCGTGAGGGCAGAGTCTTGTCTACGCTGCCTGGCTGCCATGTCCTTGGGGGTGACTCTCCTCCAGGGAGGCTGCTGGTGAGGAGGGGGTCGTGGGCAGAGGCAAGGCTGGGGCAACGGCATGTGTGCCCACAGAGAGGGCTCCTAGTGCCGCCTCTGGCACCTGTGCCATAGGTTCGCCACCACTGCTCTATTGCATTCATTTATCTTGGGATTAGTGTTCCTACTAATCTTTCAGAATGCTATGTTAACTTCTCCTGATCCTCAGCCATAAACCTAAAAGGAGTCCTTGAGGATTTTACTCCACTAGTTGTTGCTGAATATAGGGGACAGTGCTCATCTCCGTTTCAAGGCCATTGAGCCAGCATTGTCCGAAGACATTTCCATGGACATGTAGCCAGCATGACATCATGAAGCACTGTTACCTTCCCACTGAAGTGGTACCTATTTACTTGCATTTGAATGCTTTCGAACTGCTAGGTGGGTAGGAGCTGGGGCGAGGATGGGATCTCACCTCATCGTGTGCAGCTCAGATCTTGAACCTGGGCTGCTGACCTTCCAGCCAACAAGCCCAGCATCTTAAGCCATATCTTACCTCAAATTTCATTCCTCTGTCTTTTTTTTGCCAAGTTTCATTAGCCCACTTCTCTTCCTTCAGATTTCCTCATCTCATTCTCTATTCATGGTTGCATGGATGGAAATACATCCATCTCATTTTCTATGTCATGTGAGTAAGATAAGATTTGAAAGGATTTTTAAAAGGGAATAATTCATAAAAATGACATTTTTTTAATTTAACTGAAATTTTCCCAATACATGTGTTTTTCAAGATAAAGTCTCTGACAAACCTCTTACATCAAATTTCTATTATGATGACTTCCTTTTTGATGTAAAATTATCCTTGGCAGACTTTTAAAAGTATATATTTCTCCAATATCTATAGTACCATATATCTTTTAATATGGTGGTGATTTTGGGAAAACCCAAATCTGTGCTTCCCCTTGGCAAGTTTGAGTTAAAAGGATTTTTTTTTATTAGTATGCATCTTTTACAATTTGGGAGGATTTGGCTTTTTAACTAGAGACAAACATTGATGGATTATAGTCACAGCTCCTATCCGAAAAACAACAGAGTTCATTTCAGCTGAGGACCCTAAATTATATTTTTTAAAAAATTAGGCAGGAGGCTGACATACTCTAGAGAAAAGTGCCAACCTCTAAGTGAGAATTATTTTCAAGAGTTCCTAAGAATTCCTTACGTGTTGTAGGTATTTTCTTTTTTTGAAAATAAAAAAATGGATGGTGTACCTGATACTTTGGTTGTGAATCTATCTAGATGCCTAAAAAACAAAAGTGATATAACATGCTAGGATAATATAAAACATTTGGTGGGAAATAAAAGAAGCTGTACAAAGCAACTACACCAGTTTTTCTTATATAAATGTTGTTTAGTGATTAACTATGCTCATTGTGTCAGCCATTTTATTAACAAGGTAGGCCCTATCCCTTGTACCAGTAGACACTTTGTAAGTACTCAAACAAAACAGCCTGAAGATTTCAACTATATCCAACCAGTGCAAAAAAGATGTCTACTCCTCTGCTGCATCTACCGTATTTTTCCGTGTATAAGACGCTATTTTTTCCTGCAAACACCCTGTTCAAAAATCAGGTGCGTCTTATACAAGTGCAGCGTCTTATGCATGGAAAAATAATGGTAAACTCCGCAGCCCAGGGCATGCCTGTGTGGTTTGCCATGCCACCTGGTGCAGGTGTCAAGCCCTTGTGGGCTTGCCACTAACAGGAGGGGGGAGAGGGCAAGATCGTTGGCCGGCCAAACTTCCAGATTTGCCAGCTCAGCTGTTCGGCGCTCTGCCAAACAGCTGATCGGCACGGAGAAACTCGCATGCCAGAGCATCTTATACAAGGGTGCGTCTTATACACGGAAAAATACGGTATCTATTATCTATCTATCTATCTATCTATCTATCTATCTATCTATCTATCTATCTATCTATCTATCATCTATCTATCATCTATCTATTATCAACATTTATCAGTCAATTATCTATTTATGTCAATCATCTATTTAGCACTTTAGCAGAGCTCAAAACTACCATTACAATTCGTCATAATGCCAGCAGTATAAAAACAATCATGGGCATTGCAGAAATTAAGTGGTGTCCCTTAGTCTACTGTTACTGATAGCCAGGTCATATTACTACAACTGAGAAAGACTTACCAGATTCATTAGAAAAGACAAGATCCATGAGAAGGTACTATGTTTCTCCCTCACCTGGATCTGCATATCTGGAATCACTGACTGATAGGACCTCTATCTTGCTCAAAATGTGTTTCAGTTTATTATATTTATTTAGTCCACTGTTGATCCATTCATTATTTCATCTAATATCCAATGAAGAAAAAAATAGAATTCAATGTCACCTTCATACTGATGACATTACTTTACACTTATAGATAATTTTACTCATAGATTTCAGACAGATGTAGCTAGAACATGGTAAAATCTATTAGTTCTTCCACTTTCACTATCTTTCAAAATTAGTCATATTGGGAGACAAGGAACCATTGGGTTCCAAATACTGCATTTAAGGATTAGATTTTTTATTACAGTCAGTAAAAGTTATATCCAGATTATAGTAACTCACTTTTCACCAATCCAGTACCTTGTAGAAATTGTGGGTTTCACAGTCCAATGCATTTGGAAGACATGCTATTATGAAGGTAGCACTATATTTTGGACAATGTCTCTTAAACTGTCCCCAAATTTTTAAAAGACTACAATGAAGAACAGAATTGTACATCCATTCCACCACTGGAGTCCACCACCACACCAGTTCTAATCAGGAATGAAAGCAGTATTACGATCTTATTCTCATAACCATTTGAGACATGTTAATCTGCTTCTTATTCCCTAGCTATAGATTGAGCCAGTCATGCAAAAACCAGTATTTCTGATACACACTGAACTAATAATGAAACAGCTTTGTGCATACCATTGCTATGGTATAATGTTGTCCAGAGTTGCAGGAGGGAGGGAGAGCAAAGAGACAGTGTAGTTTGGAATATCTGATGGGCAGGAAGAGGTCAAGGTAGCAATTCACAGAGCATATCTTTAGTTATTGAAGTAAGAGCCATGGTGGCACAGTGGTTAGAATGCAATATTGCAGGAGACTGTTCACTGCCAGCAGTTCGATCCTGACTGGCTCAAGTTTGATTTAGCCTTCCATCCTTCTGAGGTCGGTAAAATGAGGACCCAGATTGTTGGGGGCAATATGCTGACTTTGTAAACTGTTTAGAGACAGCTGTAAAACACTATATGAGCCTAAGTGCTATTGCTATTGCTAATTGCTTTAGTCTGGCAGGATTTCTATTTGTAGATGAACAGCAATAAAGGAACTACTCAGAAATAACTGCATCTGTCATTCTTCTTAGTTTGTTGGGCTTGAAATTGCAGACATATTAAGAAAGCCTGAACATAAGTGGTGAAAAAAATTAACTGGCTGCAGTTGGAATGTTTGAACAAGGCATAGGAAAGAACAGAAGTTATCTAAAGTGATTCCAGGTTCTATTGAGAAGGCCTGAACATTTTTGGTGCCAGGCCTGAACATTTTTGGTGGATTAAGAGTTCTAGCCAAGAATTTTAAAAACATGAAGTTGCTGTAAAAAGGATGACTATGTAAGGCTGAAGTAACAAGATATGAACAATGTTCAAGAGATTTAACAAGCCAAAACTGAGCTGGGAACCAGATTATTATGGAAGGATTTGGCTTCTGTTACTGATATTTTCAAGTTGTTCAACCCAAAACCAATCATAAATCCCAAGAAAACAAATCAAACAATGAGGTAGGCAGAGACGAGAAAAAAGAAAAACCCAAACAACAATCAGGAAACATACCCACAACAGGCATAAAAGACTTAAATGCTTATATACAAATGCTCAAAGCTTGGGGAACAAACAGGGTGAACTAGAAGCAATAGTACATGAGGGAGGGTGTGACATAGTTGGCATTACAGAAACCTGGTGGGACAAAACCCATGAATGGAATGGACTGATGGATGGATACAAATTGTTCAAAAGAAACAGGTCTACAAAAAGAGGAGGGGGAGTTGCACTATATGTAAGAGAAAACTACACATCTACAGAAAGGCACATGATTCAAGGTAAAATCTCTCCAGAATGTATATGGGTCAATATAAAAGAGAAAAAAGTGACATTCTCATAGGTGTATATTACAGGCCACCCAATCAATCAGAAGAAATAGATGAATTCTTTGCCAACCAGTTAACAAATGTATGTAGGAAGCATATCACAATAGTAATGGGAGACTTTAACTATCCAGATAACAACTGGGAGACAAACTCTGCAGTGAGTGGGAGATCAAACAGATTCCTAACCAACCTAGCTGACAACTTTGACATTAAAAAGGTAGAGGAGGGAACTAGATGTAAAGCCATATGGACTTAATTCTAACTAATAGAGAAGAAGTGATAGAGGGAGTTGAAGTTGCTGGAACCTTGGGCGAAAGTGACCACGTCATACTGGAATTTAATATAACGCAAACACTAGCAACAGAAAACAATCCAACCAGTGTCTTGAACTTCAAAAGAGCTGACTTTAACAAACTTAGAGAGAACCTAGGAAAGATCTCATGGATGAAAATCCTAAAGGGGAAAACAACCCAAGAAGCATGGAAAACTGTGAAAAATGAGATCATAAAAGCCCAGACCAGCACTATACCACTGAAAAATAAAAACAAGAAATTAAAGAAGAAACCAGCATGGCTGCATAAAGATCTCTCTGACAAAATGAAAGACAAAAAGACAAATACAAAAAATGGAAAGAGGGGCACATAACTAAGGCCGATTATCAGCAGACAGCCAGAACATGCAAAGATGAAGTCAGGAAAGCAAAGGCTCAAAATAAACAAAGACTTGCAACAGAAATCATGGATAATAAAAAAAGTTTCTTCCAACATATTATTGTTGTTAGTTGCGAAGTTGTATCTGACCCATCGCGACCCCATGGACAATGTTCCTCCAGGCCTTCCTGTCCTCCACCATCTTCTGGAGTCCATTTAAGCTCACGGTTACTGCTTCAGTGACTCCATCCAGCCACCTCATTCTCTGTCATCCCCTTCTTCTATTGCCCTCAATCTTTCCCAGCATTAGGCTCTTCTCCAGTGAGTCCTTCAGGTGGCCAAAGTACTTGAGTTTCAACTTCAGGATCTGGCTTTCTAAAGAGCAGTCAGGGTTGACCAAAGGAAAATATTTTTCCCCACTCTGCTTTGTCCTGTTTTCCCCACTGGAAATGGCTGTTTGCAACATACAAGGAGGGGATACTTTCCTAAGAGTTCATAATTCAAGAATAACAATGTTAACTTGGATTGCCAACAAAGTTCTGTCTGTGACAAAACAGAACACAAAATTGCTTTCTCCTTTGAACTGGGGCATTTCCAACCGAATTGGCTCTCCCTCCCTCCCTCCCTCCCTGACCCCTTCCTTCCTTCCTTCCTTCCTTCCTTCCTTCCTTCCTTCCTTCCTTCCTTCCTTCCTTCCTTCCTTCCTTCCTTCCTTCCTTCTCTCCTTGCTTTTTTTTTTTAAGCAGCCAGAGGCTCCGGGCAGAGGTGACAACAGCCAGCCAGCGGCGGGCAAAGGCTTTCTCTCCCACCTGTCATTGCCTCTGCATGGCTCAGCTCATCTCTCCCAGACCTGCACACGTGTTTGTGTGTATGTGTGTGTGTGAGCGCACGTGAAGGTGTGTGTGTGTCTCTCACCCCTTGCAGCCCCACACTCTCAACAGAGACCTTCTGTAATGGCAGGCTGCAAACTAATGAAAGCTGTTTTTTTGGAGTACTTGTTCACATCGCACCCTGCCCCCCCTCAGCTCCCATCCCCAGCCCCATGGAAGGCTGCAAGAAGCTCCCATCGCAACTTCTCTTATCTCTCCTGTTCTTTTCCTCCCCAATGTCACAACGTGGGGCTCCAGGAGGTGAGACCCCACCCATGTGTGCACACACACACTCACACAAACAAGTGTGCAGGTTCTGGGAGAGGTGAGCTGAGAGCCACGGAGCAGGAGGAAACAATAGTGGAAAGGGTCAAAATGGGAAACCTCTGCCCGGAGCCTCTGGCAGCTTAAAAAAACAACAACGTGCGGAGCAGTGGCTTCCCTTTTAGTCCACCCTCCCCTCTGTTGCCTCCACGCTGGGATTGACTCTACACCTGCTGAAAGGGCAGTTTTGCTTCTGACCCCCCATGCCAGAAACTGCACACCGTTCACCTGCCGTCTCCCCGACAGCCCCTGCGATCTCCTATTGCACACTGGCAGGCAGAAACCCCATGGCCTAATGGTCCCATTCTGTCTCCTCCATGCTCAGGAAGGGGTGAGGGGAGGGGGAGAGATTGGCAACGTTGCTGGTGGCCATGCTGCCACCGGCCGTGTCTTTCCCACTCGAGGGCGGGCGATCCTGGTGAAAGGGAAGCCTTGCAGGCTGTGAGACCAGGCCAGTGAGCAGGGCATGGAGGCACTAGTGCAGAGGAAGGCAAGCAGCAGCCCCAGTGGCAAGAAGGGCCGCCAAAAAGAGTGGACTCTGTGTGTGCGCCTGCTACAAGCTCACCCATCAGCCATGCTCTCCACACCTCAGATCAGCTGTAGTGCACCGTGGAGAGCATGGCTGATGTGGGCAAGGCGGGCACACACACAGACTCCACTGTTTTCAGTGGTGCTTTGGTGCCTGACCCAGCAAAGTAGAGCCGGGCGTGGTGAGGCGAGGCCCGGCAAAACAGAGCCGGATGAGGAGAGGCCCAGTAAAGCAGGGCATGGCTGGGTGTGACGGGTGAGGCCGGGAGGGGTGGGGCAAGGCCGGGAGGGGTGAGATGGGGTGAAGCAAATGAGCTACAGCTACTCCTGTGCACCACCAGCCTCCGAGCACTCACCGTTTCCTGTGCATGCACTGGGAGGGCACCCAGCCGGGTTGGGGTGGGCCAGGGCTGGGGCAGTGGGGGCTGGTCCCTTGCCATTTCTGGAACAGCTCCTGGGGCCAAATTTGGGCCCTTGGCGGGCTGTAGCCGGCCTGCGGGCCTTGTGTTTGACATGTCTGGGCTAGAAAGTCACTTGTCTGAGATAGTAGGTTCTCCTACTTGAGCAGAGGGCTGGACTAGAAGGCCTCCAAGGTCCCTTCCAGCTCTATTCTATTCTTCTTGATTCTTCATCTCTTTTCACAGAACATAGTCTTTTCATGGATTCTGTGCCTTACCTCTGTCTTCATAATAGACCAGCTTTAATAGTTAGTCCTTATGTGGTCCAAAGACAGAAAGTGCATACAGCTTACTTTTGTGCCATTGTTAATCCTAGGAGTGACTGTGCTTCCTGGTAAAATAAAATCTGAATAGCACTATTTCTGCTCAACTCATCATTTAAACATATTCATTAGCTCGTGACCAGCTCTTTGAAGGATAACATTGTTATGCAAAGGGATTCGCAGCCTTCCTCCACACTTTTCACTAAGCTAAACACGCCATTGGCTTTAAAGCAAAGAACTGAGAGTTATGGGCTGCCTCTATTCAGTGATTATTCCTGACTGTTTCTAAGTATACTCTTTACAGCTTGCTTTCATTTTTCTCCATAGTGGGGAGTATTACAAGTGTTTTCTAGCTAAATGGACATTGTTTTAGAATAATAGATTTGGAAAAGACCCTGGAAGAAATCTAAGTTCAGTTCTTTTCTTTGCTACATAGGAGGCAATTGAAATAACTCTGACAAATGGTCAAATCAGTCTCTGCTAAATGCCTTCAGTGAATCACTGCTACCCAGTGTGAAATATTCCCCTCCCACAACATCCCCATCCCCAAACACACACCAAAGTCCTGCAGTTTGAGCTTGGTTTAAGTGACAGCATTTTTTGAGCTGGAACCAAGAATATATTAGTAGTGAAAACTGATTTTATCTTTCTAAAAAGCCTTCCAATTCTCTCTCAAACTGATGGCTATTTATACCTTAGATGCACATCACATATAAGGTAGGCTCAACAATATTTATATACCTCAAACTCCCACTCCTAAGATTATCAACATTTGGTGAGTTTCAGCTTATCTTTTTAAAAATAACTTGTGTGTGTGTGTGTGTGTCGTCTATTTACAGATGACATTGTGAGATGAGAAATGTGCAGAAAGTTTCAGGTGCCATACTTATCCCTGATATTAGCATACTTGTGCATAAATTAAAGACTTGCTAAGCATACTTTGATTTACTGCATGTAGGGAATGCTTTTTTATGGAAAGAAAAACAAAATTAATATTAAGAAACATACTTATATGTTTTTAACACGCTTGTTAGGAATCTATTTATTTTATACATTTGCTCTCTTTCCAATTAATATTTTATAGCACTGGGTAGCACTAGGTACCACTGACAATATTACATAGTTTGATAATGAAACATCTCCAAGAAAACAACCAAGCTCAGAGAGCACCAAGAACTGCATAATATCTTATAGCATGTTAACTTGCAAGTACAAACTATGACATGGAAGTACAGTGATCCACATTATATATGTATGTGTAGATTTTTGTTTTTGCAATGTCAAATTCTTATAGGCAAAGAAACCTGAACTTTTGACCTTTTTCTTGACAAATGACACTTGTGAGTCAAAGATGAATGCAGCCATATTTTCAATATTGATCCAATCTTTTATTTTCTTCTCTTGTTCCTTTTAATTTAAGAGTTCATGTATGTCACAGTAGGAAAATATAATGCTATAGAGCAGGGCTTTTCAACCTTGTACCACCGGTGGTATTTTAGCACCTGGCAGGTGGTATGCGACCCCTAGCCAGGTGTAGCGGGGAAGG
>NW_015386095.1:711781-721345 GCF_001527695.2 Protobothrops mucrosquamatus | reverse complement strand
GGGGGGGGCTTTTTCAAGCGAAGGGTGAGAAAAAAAGGGAAAAGGGAGGGGGAGAAGGGAAAAAGAAAAGGCATTGACTTCTGACTTCCTCTCTTGCAGTAGAAGGAAGCATTAACATTAAACCTCAACTTTTTACTTTTCCATAATATTGTAAACTAGCCATTTCTATAACAACAAATGAATCTAACCAGTAAAGCCCAAACCCCCCTTTTTAGTCAAGTTTTTGACACCTTGCTAAGCACTGGTGGTTCTCGAATATTGTCATGTCCTAAAAATGGTACAATCTCTGAAAAAATTGAAAAGCCCTGCTATAGAAGATATGAGATACTTCACCATAATATAAAATAATTGACTAAAGTAATAAAATGTTCATGCATTTCTAACACTTTTGTTTCAATAAATATGTCACTCTGTATTTCATAAGTAAATAAAAACTGAAAATAAAAAAATTAATTGATTCCTACAATTAATTAATTGTAATCCTATGTACCACTCCTGCTTTATCTGTAGAATCATGTGAAATTTTAAATATTTATTTGGCCTATGAACAATTCCTGTCAGACTAAAATAAACTGAAGATTGAGGAAAATAGGTATATTTAAGAATATGCAGTGAAGTTATTAATGATAGCCTTTTCCTCCGTGAAATTGGAATAATCTTTTAAGCCATTCAAGTTGGAGATTCTTGCTGAAGCAAATATTACAGATTGGACGTATTTTGTATGAAATTCTTGTTTTTCTTTATTCAGCTTCAGTGGATAGTCAAAGTTCTAATACTGTGAAAACAAAAACAAATTTTTATTTACTCCTTACCATATGTAATTCTATCCACCTTTTTTATGCAGTTCTCATTCAAGATGATCAGAAATCAAAGCTGTGAGATTTGCAGCACACCAACACTTAAAGTTGGGTGTCCAACCTTGGCAACTTTGACCTGTGGACGACAACTGTTAGAATTGCTGGATGGGGAATTCTGGGAGTTCACAAGTTTTAAAGTTTTCAAGGTTGAACATATCTGATTTAAAGGATCTGTTTCTGCCTGTTCTGCACTATGTGAATACAGTATACCATGGATGAAGTTGCCATTTCAAGTACTTACACTTACCTAGAAAAAAGTTTCACTGAACACAATAAAATTTACTTTTGAGAAGATTTCTATAGAATTGAACAGTAAATATCTTTGAATTAAATATAACTGATTTCTAAGAAAAGATTCTTGGGAACCTTTTCCCCCTCTTTTTCTTAAAAATGTTATTTTATCCTGCAGTTTCTAATATTTTCTCCTTGCATCACAGGTATAATTTGGTGGCTGATACATTAAGCAAAATGGCTAAAGTTAACACTTACCATTCCCACCCTGCTGCCCATAGATCTTCTGGGAAGACTTTTAGTGATGGCCCTGGTAGACTTGAAAATGGAATTAAGAGGTAACGGATTCAACTCATCACCATCACCACCATCATATGAAAAGTTTCATGATTGTTCATTGCCCAAATGTCACTTGTTTGACATGGGTGGCTATAATAATTAAATAGATGAATAAATAAGTAAATAAATATTTTTTCTTTAAGGAGGAGAGAGGAATTTTATGAAAATGGGAAGGCAAAGAATGCAAAAAAATTTCCATTCTTAAAACATATATCTATAAATACAGTTTGCCGACCACTGAAACTTAAATATGTCATTGATAATGCAATCTTATTATTTACTTTCTCAGAAGCAACCCCCATGAAGTTCTGTCTTTCTTCTACATATGTAGGCAACAGTCAATTTTCCTTTTTATTATCAACAGGAATTATAGGAGGTTAACTTTGAGAAGATTGTTCCCATTTACTTCTATGTCTATCTCCTTATTTAGAAGACCAGAGATTGTGTTTTCCAACCAGGTGGTCTTTTCAAGTAGTCACTTGATGGAACTGTTTTATTGGAAAGAATTAGAAATATTAGCAGGCCTTTCCTTATGCAGAAAAGCAGCTAGATAGTTAAAGAACACCCTTCTTCCCTACCAAATTATAAAGCTATCCATTCATCTGTGAACTTGCAGAAAATCATACCAGCATAACATTTGTCATCATCATTGTCACTAACCCTACATTGTCTCTGTTCTGTCATTGCTAATCTCTGATCTCCTTCCAAAGTAATGAAAAGGTTATGTTTAACAGATTTGGCACATCTTGAAGCTGCCCTTGGAAAAAAAGGAAAAAAAGGGGGAAAACATTGATTTCGTTAAGCTTGTCTCATTCATAGAGTGGGCATGAGATAAAAGCAATGTCATGGAGGTAAATGCAGAGAAAAGGTATTTTATGTACATGAAAACAGAAGGCAATGGTAATGGCCATCAACTTAACTCTTTTCATGCTCTCTGTGGCTGCCATGGTGAGAACTACTAAAGCTATCATTTGGAAGTGATGACAGTGAAGATTTAAAGAATATTTATTGAATGTCAGAATAAATATGATTGTTGCTACTTCTCTCAAAAAAAATTCTAATTTTGTTCCATTTTTTCAATTATATACTATTTACTACTTAAACATACATCTATACATATGTAACTATCATGCTATCATGCTAGGTGATTCTCTTCCTTCTTCTGGGGCTAGGTCTAATCAATTTTGATGGGGTAGACATATCTGGGATTACCCAAGTTTGTAGAGGTGGGCCTTAGGGCTCAAAGTTCTCCCTGCCCCTATTTAACATCTATATGAAGCTACTGGATGAGGTTATCTGGGAACATGGGGTTAAATATTATCAATAGTATATCAATAGTATGATAGTTAATATCCAATTATATAGAGGTAGTTGTCAACTTAAAACCATTCATTTAGTGACTCACTGAAGTTACAATGGCACTGGAAATAAGTGACATGATAGGACCTTGTGCTTACAACTGTCACTGTATCCCCATGGTCATGTGATCAAAATTTGGTGCCTTGGCAACCTGCATGCATTTATGATGGTTGCAGCACCTTGAATTTATCTGTTCTCCATCTGTGACCTTCCCAGATGACTTCCAACAAGCAAAGTCGATTGGAGAAGCTGGATTCGCTTAACGACCATGGGGTTCACTTATTAACTGAAATGATTCACTTAACAATTGTGACAAAAAAGGTCACAAAGCTGGGTGCAACTCGCTTAACAACTGTCTTGTTTAGCAACAAAAAATCTGGTCTTACTTGGAGGGTTCATCCCTCTTAAACTAAAATCTTTATATTTCTTTAACCATATTCAAACAGATGTTTAATTTTTAAATATTCCCTCTGATACATCCCATCATCTAATTTCTTAATTCTCACTTTAGCCTTTTTCTTTTGCCAAACATCTTTCCTAATCAATATATTCCATTGAATAAAAGAGTCTTTCCATAGTCTTGTAGATGTTGTTGTAGATATAAAAGGCAAATCAAGTAAAATGTCTTTGTGGAAAGATTTTGCCCCTTCGTGTTCATTGAAGATCTTTTCCTTACCTTCTCTCTTGGTTTCTCTTATCACATTTTGTTTCTCCGATTCTTGTGGTATTCTTGACAGCTCTGCGATCCATTTTGTCAGATCTTTTTTCTTATCCTCAGATTTATTTTTTAATCTTAGAGTATAAGTTATCTTTTCTATGTCCAATATTTCTTGTGAGTTCTTTCCCACTTGGATTAAGTCATACTTCCTTGTGTTATTAAGTTCCATCTTTAAATCTCTTTCCTCTAATTTATGTTCAATTGTCTGCTTTATCTCCTGCCTCTCTATTATTGTTTTCTGAGATTTTTTTTGTAAGTTAACTTGGAGATGGATTCATTTATATTTTCAAAGTTATTTTTAATTTCCTCATGGTTAAGATCATTGTTGTTTGAATTAGTTGCAACATCTCATACATCTCCTCCTGGAAAGAATTTGTTTTTTCTTGACATATTCTTTCTGCAGATCTCTGATTTTTCATGATAGCCAAAAATCAGGGTTTTCTTTTCTCTGCAAACAGCTTTAGAGTCACAGTTAGGTAAATGTTTGTAATCCAGAAAGGTCAGTTTTTTTCTAAAGTTTATAGTTCTCATTTTATATATAGCCCAGAGTGTTTTCTTTTTTTTGTCACAGCTGTTCTCTATTATTAGAACTTTGAAGGTCACAAAAACAGATTGACTTTTCTTGGGCCTTGCCAATTCCTGTATTAGAGCAACTGTTGTTGTAATTTTCATCCAGCACTAGATGTCAGCACCAGTTCATTTTTTAGTTTTCAAAGTAAACAGTTATCTTCTATTTTCATAATTTAAATTGAAAATCTTAACAGATTTCTCCCATTTCAGACTTATCCAAATTTAAGTCTTGTATTCATTTCATTTCAAAATATTTCTATTCCCCATAAAATGTTTAATTCGCTGCTTCCATCTATAGGAGGGCAGAGTGAAGGTCCCCCTCCTCACTTTCGGAGGTTTTTTTTTCTTCTTCTTAAGGTTTTTTTTCCAGGAAATTAGTTAATAAGTAAAATAGAGAAAATTGATGTTCTTACTCAGGTCCAAATACGTTGTTTACAATCAGCTTACAATAGTGCTTTTGGGCTTCGGTTGCTTGTAGCTTGGGCTAGACTCTGAGGTTAGGCTAGCCTTTCTCCTGTTGGTTTCTGGAAGGCTTTTCCTGGACCAATCGGGTCAACCATCATCTATCCTTGGTCCACGGGATTTTTTTCCTTCTTTGCCGCCTCTTCGGGCAACTTCTGGACCATTTAGGGTCCCCTAACAGGAAGAAAATCAGCCATAGGGTACAGAGCCCCACAATCCCTCAGCTGCTGAACTACTGTGCAAAATAGCAAGCCATTAAGGAATCTTATCTCCTTCTCAAGAAAGAAAAACTCAGTGGATTTTTAGTTTTTAGAAAATGGGTTTTGTATGAATGCTGTTTCAGAGTTGGAACATATACATTTCTATGCACCATTAGCTTTGTCCACATACAAAGCGATTCAACATTGAATAAAACAATGTATTAACCCTAATGTTTTCATATAGTAAATCCATTCTCCATTTAATGTGGGCATGTACACTTTTATGTGTAATTGTACCAAAGTTGTTTTTGTTGAAGATACCAAAATAATAAAGGCCTAGCATTTATCTAATTAAGCTTTTCTTCTACTACTACTAGGCATAACCAAGTAAAGAACCTTTTCTAGAGGCCTTGACTCATAATCTACCACAATTTTGAAATGTCAACAAGATAGTAGTCTATTGAAGAAAAGAGATAATCTGAGTAGATATGCTCTTAAAGTTTGTTTTTCATTTCAAATACATACTCACCCCCCCACACACACCCATTGACCAATCTTATTTCAATAAAAAGGACAAGTGTAACCCTAAATATGTATGACACACAGGGTTATAAAAGTACCACATAAAAGCAGATTTCAATTCACTCAATGGCTTTTCAGTCACTGAAATGAAATGTAATCATTTGGACTGAGGAATGCATAAGAGGAAACCAGAATATAAAGCTAAGTAGGCAGAAAAAAATGATATGGGAAAGCTGGAAATATTTGACACTTTATATGTTAAACTGTTCCATATTCCCACTTACTTTGCTCTCACAATAAACTATGAGGAAAGAAACCTCCATTACTGTATTATAGATGGTGAATCTGATTTAAGAAGAGGATAAATTGAAACAACTGAAAATATTGTAAAAGGAATGCCTGTTTCAATGTATATTTGAAACATATTTAACTTATTATATAAATGTCTGATATAAATTTCACTTGGAAGCACAACATTTCCTTTCCTTCCTGCACCTTAGAGTGGATCATAGCATCTGTTGAGGTATTTAGTTCTTGTTGAATTTCCTTCGTTGTTCTTTTCTACTGTGATCATCTGAAATGGAACAAGTGAAAAATCAGACAAACACAAACATTGTGATGTTTTACCGGAAAGGCTTTCATAGGTGCTGAAAAATACTGAACTAGGGCAAAAATGGTTAAGATATTGTCTATCATCCCTCAGTGTATATTATGACAGCAATACAGTAGTGATTGATCAAGGAATGTATATTCTTTCACAAGTGCCTGATTGGAAAGGCTTGAAGCAAGCACACTTTGAAAAGTTAATTAAATGTCTTTTTGCTTGATTCTGAAGAATCCCCTCCCCGGATGAGGATAGATCTTCAAAATTAGAGAGTGTCATTTCCATGGCAGAAGAAGGAGGGGACACATCCACAGAAGGAGCAACGAACAGGTAAGCTTCATTTATACTATGTCTGGATAGTGGCCTTGTTTGGAAGCAAATGAATGAAATAAAGATATATAAGAGTATTGTTAATGCAATGAATTTTGTCTGCATGAAGCCATTAATAAAAGGGATGAACTGAAGAATAAGTTAATCTTGATTTATATTAAGTCAGTCTGGACCAGTGTTTTTCACCTTTGGGAACTTTAATATGTGTGTTGACTAGGGAATTCTGGGAGATCATGGCCATGCATCCTACAGTTCCCAAGGCTGAGAAACACTGGTCTAGTGTGTGAGTATGATGGATGATGAGTTGCAGCAGGGAAGTGTGTTATCTGGCTCAACTGAAGAACATAGAGTGATAGAGTAATTTATGTATTACTGGGAGAACTTTCTTTAGCTTTTCATCAGAGCTAGAAGATCATACGTGACATTAAGGATGATCAAACTCCCATTAACCAAACTTTCTAGGAGGTGATGAGTCATGATCATGAGAATGATCAAAACGTAATGAATCTTGTCTCATTGCTGAATAAAGTGTGGTTGGGTGAAGCTTCACTAACTTCCGACAGAGCACAATATTTTCAACACTTTGTGTATTGTGGTAAAAGTACTGTATATCTGGGTACAGATTTGCTGCTTTTAAAATACAATAGTGATAACATTTCTTTGGAAAATTACAGAAACAGTAACCTCTTATCAGGTTTTATCAGTTTTCTTTACACCAAACATTATTTGGACAAAAGTGAAATGTTCAGCTTGGAGAAGAATTCCTTCTAAGACATTTAAGCTCACTGGAAGTTTTTTATTATTGTTTTTTAAATAAGTGAGTGTTACCAAATGATGCAAGCATATTGGAAGAACTGATTTGTCTCTGCATTAAGATAAAGATCAGAGATCACAGAAGCTTTTTTATTGTCCTGTCTGAAATGTGCAAAGTTTCTGCCTATTAGTACATGCACATTCAATGCATGAAAAGAATATATCAAGTAGAAATCTTTCTACATGCATCACCAGTCCAGTTTACGGATTTGTTCCAACTTCCACCATTCACCTCTGCTCTTGGCTGGGGTGATTGCCCCTTGACACATTTGGAGGTCACCAGGCTGGGAAAGCCAATCTAGTTGTTAATGCTAGATAGCAAATGATCAAGGTTCAGTTGTTAGATTGCAAATGGCCAAGATGAAGTTGTTAATCTTGGCCCTTTGCATTGCTGTTCCCATTTTTCTTTTAGGTCCTCAGGGTTTTTCTTATCGGTGAGAACCTGGTTCAGAAAGCACTTACGTCGAGATGGCCAAAGATCTGATTCTTCAGTTGAGGCTCAAGGGGGAGAAAACAAAGACGACAAAACTAAGCCAAAGAAGGATGGGAAAGATGAACAGAAAAAGTAAGAGGATGCTGCTTGAATGGAAATATTTACACTTTTCAGGGGGCTAACCTGCAGAAAAAGGAATAGACTTGTTTCTAGAAGAGTCAAATTTAGTTAAGATATTCAATATATAAACCATTTCTTTACATGGCATATTCACGCATAGAATTGAATACTAGCTGTTGACTTATTGTGTTAGAATAGGAGCAATATTCTATTGTCCTAAATCAGCCTAGTAACCACTCCCTGTTCTCTTGGTTTTTATGCTAAGTGCTGAAAAAAAAACACAAATTTTCATAATTGATGATCTGTTCAGAAAATTACTGGTTGATTAATCACAGAAATCAGCTTTCTTAAGTTAATTTATGACTAATGGGGAAATAATGAATCTTAGTTTGGATGAAAGTCTCTAAGTTGTGCAAGTTCCCATTTCATGTTATCATTCATATTTTCCATGTGCTGGCTTAGTTGCTGTAGGTGGGTTGGTTGGCTGTGTGGGAGTTATTGTTTGCGGATTGTTCGGCTGTTTCATAACATCCTGAGTAGTTGAGGTGCTGGCTATGTTCCCATTAGTCTTTTGTGTTATAACGACCTGGGTAATGGGTTGTGTGATTACATCCTGAGATCTAGTGTAGTGATATCCTGAGTTTTGTGTTGCAACATCCTGGGTGGTTGGCTATGTTGTAACATCCTGAGCTTTAGCGTTGTAACCTCCTGGGTTCTGTGATGTGATGTCCAGAGCATACATTGGACAAACTAATAGGAGAATAAATGCCTGCATCGCAGAACACAAGAACGCAGTCAGGAAAGAAGAAAAAACTTCCTCCCTCTTCCAGCACCTTAAAGCTACAGGACATGAAATTGATTTTGAAGGAACCAAACTAATCTCCAAAACTGAACACCACAACAAGAGAATAATTATGGAAGCCATCGAAATAGAAAAACACCCCCACAACATGAATAAACGTGACGATACCTCCCGCCTACCAGATATCTGGAAACTAGCCCTAATCAACAAACAAGTCCTAGCCACGAAAACTGACACCAGACCCAGAACAACACAGTACGCCACCACCATTCACCCTCACCAGACCCAAACCCAAGCCCAAACCCATCCCTCAGACGAAATGCAACCACCATCCAGAAGCCAAAACACGACGACATCACCAGCTGCTGCACCTCCCTCCAACCCCTACACAAAGCAAATGGACACACGCCATGAACACAGAGCTAGACTGCAAACCTGGAGCCAAACCAAAGCCCGGTATGCTACATCACAGCCTTCTGCTCTGGACATCACATCATAGAACTCAGGAGGTTACAACGCTAAAGCTCAGGATGTTACAACACAGCCAACCACCCAGGATGTTGCAACACAAAACTCAGGATATCACTACACTAGATCTCAGGATGTAATCACGCAACCCATTACCAAGGTCGTTATAACACAAAAGACTAATGGGCACATAGCCAGCACCTCAATTACTCAGGATGTTATGAAACAGCCAAACAATCCGCAAACAATAACTCCCACACAGCCAACCAACCCACCTACAGCAACTAAGCCAGCACTCCACACACCCTCACCAATATTTATAGAGAGACGGCAGCTCCGATCACACTTTGCTCGCACAAGCACAAAGCCGAAGACCCCAGCCTGAAGATGACGAGTGGGACCTCGTCGAAACATCGCCAAGATACTCTCAATCTTACACGGGAAAAGACCCGAATACGCCAAGACCTGCATACCTGTACCCGTGAAAATCTACGAAAACAAATATACATATATATATATATATATATATATATATATATATATATATATATATATATATATATATATATATATATATATATATATATATATATATATATAAACACCCATTACATACACACACACACACACACACACACACACACACACACATATATATATATATATATATATATATATATATATATATATATATATTAAAACAGTGAGAAAACACGAGCACCAGGGAATATGATAA